>NW_028320250.1:0-128835 GCF_062004578.1 Staurois parvus
TCAGTTGGGAGTCTGTTGGAATTGATGACCTGGCATTACACCCAGAGCTCTGTCCAGGGTCCACATGGGGTCTGCTAGAAATAAGGACCTTTCAATACATCCAAAGCTTTGTCCAGGCTTAAAGTTGGGTCTGCAGGAAATGAGGATCTGTCATTACATCTACAGCTCTGTCCAGGGTCCAGGTGGGGTCTGCTGGAAGTGAGGACTGCCATTACACCTAGAGCTCTGTTCAGGGTCCAGATGGGGTCTGCTGGAAGTGAGGACTGCCATTACACCTAGAGCTCTGTTCAGGGTCCAGATGGGGTCTGCTAGAAATAGGGACCTTTCATTACATTCAAACCTTTGTCTAGGCCTAAAGCTGGGCCTGCTGGAAATTAGGTAGTGGCATTATATCCAGAGCTCTGTCTAGAATCCTGGTGGGGTCTGCTTGAGTTGAGGACCTGTCACTGCATCCAGTGTTCTGTAAAGGGTCCAGTTGGGAATGAGGACCTGTCACCACACCAGAGCTCTTTCCGGGGTCAAGGCGTGGTCTTTTGGGAATGAGGACCTGTTGTTACACCTAGAACTCTGTCCAGGGTCCAGATGGGGTCCGCTAGAAGGACCTATCGTTACACTCAGAGCTCTGTCCAGTTGGGGTCTGCCGGAAGTGAGGACTGCCATTACACCCAGAGCTCTGTCCAGGGTCCAGATGGGGTCCACTAGAAGGACCTATTGTTAGACTCAGAGCTCTGTCCAGTTGGGGTCTGCTGGAAATTAGGATCTGTCATTACATCCAGAGCTCTGTCTAGAATCCAGGTGGGATCTGCTTCAGTTGAGGACCTGTCACTGCATCCAGTGTTCTGTAAAGGGTCCAGTTGAGAATGAGGACCTGTCACACCAGGCTCAAGGTGTGATTTTTTTGGGAATGAGGACCTGTTGTTACACCTAGAACTCTGTCCAGGGTCCAGATGGGGGTCTGCTAGAAGGACCTGTCGTTACACCCAGAGGTCTGTCCAGTTGGGGCCTGCTGGAAATTAGGATCTGCCATTACATCCAGAGCTCTGTCTAGAATCCAGGTGGAGTCTGCTTGGGTTGAGGACCTGCGACTGCACCCAGTGTTCTGTAAAGGGTGCAGTTGGGGTCCTTTGGGATTGAGCTCCTGTCACCACACTGGAGCTCTGCCCAGGGTCCAGGTAGGGTCTGATATACATGGGGACCTATCATTACAACCAGAGGTCTGTCCAGAATCTGGGTGGGGTCTGTTGGAATTTAGGACCTGTCACTGCACCCAGTGCTCTGTTAAGGGTCCAGTTGGGGTCTGTTGGAATTGAGGACCTGTCATTACACCTAGAGCTCTGTCCAGGGTCCAGATGGGGTCTGCTAGAAATAAGGACCTATCATTACATCCAAAGGTCCAGGGTCCAAGCTGGTCTGCTAGAAGTGAATACACTCAGATCTCTCCTAAGGGTCCAGGTAGGGTCTGATATAAATGCAGACCTGTCACTACACCCAGAGCTCTGCCTAGAATCAAGGTGAGGTCTGCTTGAGATGAGGACCTGTCACTGCACCTAGTGTTCTGTTAAGGGTCCAGATGGGGGTCCTTTGAGAATGAGGACATGTCACCACATGCAGAGCTCTGTCCAAGGTCCAGTTGGGGTCCTTTGGGAATGAGGACCTGTCACCACACCCAGAGCTCTGTCCAGATTGGGTTTACTGGAGGTGAGGACCTGTCATGGCACCCACAGCTCTGTCCAGGGTCCATTACACCTGTAACTTTGCCCAGGTTCTAGGTGGGAACTGTTGGGAATGAGGACCTGTCATCACAACCAGAGCTCTGTCCAGATTGGGTTTACTGGAGGTGAGGACCTGTCATTACACCCGTAACTTTGCCCAGGTTCCAGGTGGGAACTATTGGGTATGAGGACCTGTCACAACACCCAGAGCACTGTCCGGGGTCCAGATGAGGTCTGTTGGAATTGAGGACCTGTCATTACATCCAGAGCTCTTTCCATTTGGCGGTCTGCTGAAGCTGAGGAACTGTCATTACCATCAAAGCTTTATTTAGGATCCAGGTGTGGTCTGTTGGGAACGAGGACCTGTCATTGCATCTACAGTTCTGTCCAAGCTCCTGGGAACAACTACTGTTCCGTACCACTAGATGGCAAGCTCCTGGGTTCAGGGTCCCATTATAACAGTAGCCTGTAAGCTCCTGGGGCCGGGGACTCATCTCACCCCTAAACCGTAAGACCCCGGGGACGGGGACTCATCTCACCCCTAAACCGTAAGCTCCTGGGGACGGGGACTCATCTCACCCCTAAACCGTAAGCTCCTGGGGCCAGGGACTCATCTCACCCCTAAATCGTGAGCTCCTGGGGACAGGGACACATCTCACCCCTAAACCGTAAGCTCCTGGGGATAGGGACTCATCTCACCCCTAAAAATTAAGGTCCTGGGGCCAGGGACTCATCTCACCCCTAAACCGTAAGATCCTGGGGCTGGGGACTCATCTCACCCCTAAACCGTAAGCTCCTGGGGCCGGGGACTCATCTCACCCCTAAACCGTAAGCTCCTGGGGCCGGGGACTCATCTCACCCCTAAACCGTAAGCTCCTGGGGCCGGGGACTCATCTCACCCCTAAACCGTAAGCTCCTGGGCCGGGGACTCATCTCACCCCTAAACCGTAAGCTCCTGGGGCCGGGGACTCATCTCACCCCTAAACCGTAAGCTCCTGGGGCCAGGGACTCATCTCACCCCTAAACCGTAAGCTCCTGGGCCGGGGACTCATCTCACCCCTAAACCGTAAGCTCCTGGGGCCGGGGACTCATATCTCACCCCTAACCCGTAAGCTCCTGGGGCCAGGGACTCATCTCACCCCTAAACCATAAGCTCCTGGGCCGGGGACTCATCTCACCCCTAAACCGTAAGCTCCTGGGGCCGGGAACTCATCTCACCCCTAAACTGTAAGCTCCTGGGGCCAGGAACCCATATCCCACCCCTAAACCGTAAGCTCCTGGGGATAGGGACTCATCTCACCCCTAAACCGTAAGGTCCTGGGGCCGGGGACTCATCTCACCCCTAAACCGTAAGCTCCTGGGGCCAGGGACTCATCTCACCCCTAAACCGTAAGATCCTGGGGCTGAGAAATCATCTCACCCCTAAACCGTAAGATCCTGGGGCTGAGGAATCATCTCACCCCTAAACCATAAGCTCCTGGGGCCGGGGACTCATCTCACCCCTAAACTGTAAGCTCCTGGGGCCGGGGACTCATCTCACCCCTAAACCGTGAGCTCCTGGGGCCGGGGACTCATCTCACCCCTAAACCGTAAGCTCCTGGGGCCAGGGACTCATCTCACCCCTAAACCGTAAGCTCCTGGGGCCAGGGACTCATCTCACCCCTAAACCGTAAGCTCCTGGGGCCAGGGACTCATCTCACCCCTAAACCGTAAGCTCCTGGGCCGGAGACTCATCTCACCCCTAACCCATAAGGTCCTGGGGCCAGGGACTCATCTCACCCCTAAACTGTAAGCTCCTGGGGATGGGGACTCATCTCACCCCTAAACCGTAAGCTCCTGGGGATGGGGACTCATCTCACCCCTAAACCGTAAGCTCCTGGGGCCAGGGACTCATCTCACCCCTAAACCGTGAGCTCCTGGGGCCGGGGACTCATCTCACCCCTAAACCGTAAGCTCCTGGGGATAGGGACTCATCTCACCCCTAAACCGTAAGGTCCTGGGGCCGGGGACTCATCTCACCCCTAAACCGTAAGCTCCTGGGGCCAGGGACTCATCTCACCCCTAAACCGTAAGATCCTGGGGCTGAGGAATCATCTCACCCCTAAACCGTAAGATCCTGGGGCTGAGGAATCATCTCACCCCTAAACCGTAAGCTCCTGGGGCCGGGGACTCATCTCACCCCTAAACTGTAAGCTCCTGGGGCCGGGGACTCATCTCACCCCTAAACCGTGAGCTCCTGGGGCCGGGGACTCATCTCACCCCTAAACCGTAAGCTCCTGGGGCCAGGGACTCATCTCACCCCTAAACCGTAAGCTCCTGGGGCCAGGGACTCATCTCACCCCTAAACCGTAAGCTCCTGGGGCCAGGGACTCATCTCACCCCTAAACCGTAAGCTCCTGGGCCGGAGACTCATCTCACCCCTAAACCGTAAGCTCCTGGGGCCGGGGACTCATATTTCACCCCTAACCCGTAAGGTCCTGGGGCCAGGGACTCATCTCACCCCTAAACTGTAAGCTCCTGGGGATGGGGACTCATCTCACCCCTAAACCGTAAGCTCCTGGGGATGGGGACTCATCTCACCCCTAAACCGTAAGATCCTGGGGCCAAGGACTCATCTCACCCCTAAACCGTAAGCTCCTGGGGATGGGGACTCATCTCACCCCTAAACCGTAAGCTCCTGGGGCCAGGGACTCATCTCACCCCTAAACCGTGAGCTCCTGGGGCCGGGGACTCATCTCACCCCTAAACCGTAAGGTCCTGGGGCCGGGGACTCATCTCACCCCTAAACCGTGAGCTCCTGGGGCCGGGGACTCATCTCACCCCTAAACCGTAAGCTCCTGGGGCCAGGGACTCATCTCACCCCTAAACCGTAAGCTCCTGGGGCCAGGGACTCATCTCACCCCTAAACCGTAAGCTCCTGGGCCGGAGACTCATCTCACCCCTAAACCGTGAGCTCCTGGGGACGGGGACTCATCTCACCCCTAAACCGTAAGCTCCTGGGGCCAGGGACTCATCTCACTTCTAAACCGTAAGCTCCTGGGGCCGGGGACTCATCTCACCCCTAAACTGTAAGCTCCTGGGGCCGGGGACTCATCTCACCCCTAAACCGTAAGCTCCTGGGGCCGGGGACTCATCTCACCCCTAAACCGTAAGCTCCTGGGGCCAGGGACTCATCTCACCCCTAAAGCGCAAACATCCGAAAATCTGCCCGTCGTTTGATCGCCAAACCCTCACCGCGCCCTCTCCTTCTGCAAACTCCATTTTTTGGGTGGGAAATCATTTGTTCTCTTATGCCGGCCATACACGAGTCGAATTCAGAACGAATTTTCTTTAGAAGACCGAAACTTTTGTGGGTTTTGTAACCCGACGGCGCCACCATTGAATTCGGAATTCGACCAACCGAGCCTTCGACTTGGTCGAAGGCTCGGTTGGTCGAGAAGAATTTTCGTGGCCAAGAATTTTCTTTTCTTTCCAGGTCACAGCTTTATATTTCCCCCACGATTCTCCCGTCGTTGATTCGAAATTTGTTTGTTTTTCAAAAAATTTCCAACGCGATCGATCATGCAAATTCGATGGTCGCACGAAAATCGGCCGTTTCTGGTGCGAAATTCAAACGAAAATTTTTAGAAAAGATTTTCGAAAGAATTCGACCCCAAAATTTAAAAAAAAAAAAGGTTGTCAGAAAGTATATAAAATAGAATATTTAATTGAAAGACAAATAGACGTCCACAGTGGAGATCAGGAATCGGGGTACATGGTGGGGGGGGATATTGGGTTTTGGGGTATCATATTGAGGAACAGAGAAGTCTTAAATCTAACTCCAACTTTAACCCCAACCCTAAACTTAACCTAAACCCCAACTCCACCCAACCTAAACCCCAACTCCACCCAACCTAAACCCCAACTCCACCCAACCTAAACCCCAACTCCAACACAAACTAAACCCCAACTCCAACCCAACCTAAACCCTAACTCCACCCAACCTAAACCCCAACTCCACCCAACCTAAACCCCAACTCCACCCAACCTAAACCCCAACTCCAACACAAACTAAACCCCAACTCCACCCAACCTAAACCCCAACTCCTACCCAACCTAAACCCCAACTCCTACCCAGCCTAAACCCCAACTCCACCCAACCTAAACCCCAACTCCTACCCAACCTAAACCCCAACTCCACCCAACCTAAACCCCAACTCCACCCAACCTAAACCCCAACTCCTACCCAACCTAAACCCCAACTCCTACCCAACCTAAACCCCAACTCCACCCAACCTAAACCCCAACTCCTACCCAACCTAAACCCCAACTCCACCCAACCTAAACCCCAACTCCTACCCAACCTAAACCCTAACTCCACCCAACCTAAACCCCAACTCCACCCAACCTAAACCCCAACTCCACCCAACCTAAACCCCAACTCCAACCCAACCTAAACCCCAACTCCACCCAACCTAAACCCCAACTCCACCCAACCTAAACCCCAACTCCTACCCAACCTAAACCCTAACTCCACCCAACCTAAACCCCAACTCCACCCAACCTAAACCCCAACTCCACCCAACCTAAACCCCAACTCCAACCCAACCTAAACCCCAACTCCACCCAACCTAAACCCCAACTCCACCCAACCTAAACCCTAACTCCACCCAACCTAAACCCCAACTCCTACCCAACCTAAACCCCAACTCCACCCAACCTAAACCCCAACTCCAACCCAACCTAAACCCCAACTCCACCCAACCTAAACCCCAAATCTAACCCAACCTAAACCCCAACTCCACCCAACCTAAACCCCAACTCCAACCGAACCTAAACCCTAACTCCAACCCAACCTAAACACCAAATCCTACCCAATCTAAACCCCAACTCCACCCAACCTAAACCCCAACTCCACCCAACCTAAACCCCAACTCCACCCAACCTAAACCCTAACTCCACCCAACCTAAACCCCAACTCCAACACAAACTAAACCCCAACTCCACCCAACCTAAACCCCAAATCTAACCCAACCTAAACCCCAACTCCACCCAACCTAAACCCCAACTCCAACCGAACCTAAACCCTAACTCCAACCCAACCTAAACACCAAATCCTACCCAATCTAAACCCCAACTCCACCCAACCTAAACCCCAACTCCACCCAACCTAAACCCCAACTCCAACACAAACTAAACCCCAACTCCTACCCAACCTAAACCCCAACTCCTACCCAACCTAAACCCCAACTCCTACCCAACCTAAACCCTAACTCCACCCAACCTAAACCCCAACTCCACCCAACCTAAACCCCAACTCCAACCCAACCTAAACCCCAACTCCACCCAACCTAAACCCCAACTCCAACCCAACCTAAACCCCAACTCCACCCAACCTAAACCCCAACTCCAACCCAACCTAAACCCCAACTCCACCCAACCTAAACCCCAACTCCACCCAACCTAAACCCTAACTCCACCCAACCTAAACCCCAACTCCTACCCAACCTAAACCCTAACTCCACCCAACCTAAACCCCAACTCCACCCAACCTAAACCCCAACTCCACCCAACCTAAACCCCAACTCCAACCCAACCTAAACCCCAACTCCACCCAACCTAAACCCCAACTCCACCCAACCTAAACCCTAACTCCACCCAACCTAAACCCCAACTCCTACCCAACCTAAACCCCAACTCCACCCAACCTAAACCCCAACTCCAACCCAACCTAAACCCCAACTCCACCCAACCTAAACCCCAAATCTAACCCAACCTAAACCCCAACTTCACCCAACCTAAACCCCAAATCTAACCCAACCTAAACCCCAACTCCACCCAACCTAAACCCCAACTCCAACCGAACCTAAACCCTAACTCCAACCCAACCTAAACACCAAATCCTACCCAATCTAAACCCCAACTCCACCCAACCTAAACCCCAACTCCACCCAACCTAAACCCTAACTCCATCCCAACCTAAACCCCAACTCCAACCCAACCTTAACCCCAACTCCAACACAAACTAAACCCCAACTAAACCCCAACTCCAACCTAAACCCCAACTCCTACACAACCTAAACCCCAACTCCAACCCAACCTAAACCCCAACTCCACCCAACCTAAACCCCAACTCCATCCCAACCTAAACCCCAACTCCAACCCAACCTTAACCTCAACTCCAACACAAACTAAACCCCAACTAAACCCCAACTCCAACCTAAACCCCAACTCCTACACAACCTAAACCCCAACTCCAACCCAACCTAAACCCCAACTCCAACCCAACTAAACCCCAACTCCAACCTAAACCCCAACTCCTACACAACCTAAACCCCAACTCCAACCCAACCTAAATCCTAACTCCAACCCAACCTAAACCCCCAACCCAACCTAAACCCCAACTCCAACCCAACCTAAACTCTAACTCCAACCCAACCTAAACCCCAACTCCACCCAACCTAAACTCTAACTCCAACCCAACTAAACCCCAACTCCAACCTAAACCCCAACTCCAACCCAACCTAAACCCCAACTCCAACCCAACCTAAACCCCAACTCCAATCCAACCTAAACCCTAACTCCAACCCAACCTAAACCCCAACTCCAACTAAACCCTAACTCCAACCTAACCTAAACCCTAACTCCAACCCAACCTAAACCCCAACTCCACCCAACCTAAACCCCAACTCCAACCCAACCTAAACCCCAACTCCAACCCAACCTAAACCCTAACTCCAACCCAACCTAAACCCCAACTCCACCCAACCTAAACCCCAACTCCAACCCAACCTAAACCCCAACTCCAACCTAACCTAAACCCTAACTCCATCCAACCTAAACCCCAACTCCAACCCAACCTAAACCCTAACTCCAACCCAACCTAAACTCTAACTCCAACCCAACCTTAACCACAACCATAACCTTCATTCTATCCCCAACATCAACCCCAACCATAACCTTCACCCCCAACATTAACACAACCCCACCCTTAACCTAAACTCTAACCCCAACATTCACTCTAGCCTTACCCTTACCTCTAACCTTAACCTTGACCCTAGCGGTAATCTTAACTCTAACCCCTAGATGTTACTTTAATTCCTTCTCTAACCCTAAAGAAACCATTTTTTCCCCCCAAAATATCCTTACGACTGGTCTCCTTTGGGTGCCTCTACTACGAATGTGGTTGGAATTTTTTCCAATTGACCTTTCTAACCACCCCAACAAACTCCACAGGCTTCGTGTCCCCTAGGCATAGAGCGCAACCAACCATCACAGAAAGGTCTGTGTAGAGTCACACATATTCTTCACAAGCAATTCAAAGGATGGTGGACTGTTCACGTGGTATCTTGCCAACCTTGCCAATGTGAGGAGCATTCTTCCCAAAGACACAAGTGTGAGGAGCATTCTTCCCAAAGACATAAGTCTGAGGAGCATTCTTCCCAAAGACACAAGTGTGAGGAGCATTCTTCCCAATGACACAAGTGTGAGGAGCATTCTTCCCAATGACACAAGTGTGAGGAGCATTCTTCCCAAAGACACAAGTGTGAGGAACATTCTTCCCAATGACACAAGTGTGAGGAGCATTCTTCCCAAAGACACAAGTGTGAGGAGCATTCTTCCCAAAGACATATGTGTGAGGAGCATTCTTCCCAATGACACAAGTGTGAGGAGCATTCTTCCCAAAGACACAAGTGTGAGGAGCATTCTTCCCAATGACACAAGTGTGAGGAGCATTCTTCCCAAAGACACAAGTGTGAGGAGCATTCTTCCCAATGACACAAGTGTGAGGAGCATTCTTCCCAAAGACACAAGTGTGAGGAGCATTCTTCCCAATGACATATGTGTGAGGAGCATTCTTCCCAATGACACAAGTGTGAGGAGCATTCTTCCCAATGACACAAGTGTGAGGAGCATTCTTCCCAAAGACACAAGTGTGAGGAGCATTCTTCCCAATGACACAAGTGTGAGGAGCATTCTTCCCAAAGACACAAGTGTGAGGAGCATTCTTCCCAATGACATATGTGTGAGGAGCATTCTTCCCACTGACCATCACACTATTGTATCATGAGTTTTAGACACAGTAATTTTTTACAGGGATTCCCTGAGACCAGAAAGTTATTTCAGGGGTTCCCCTGTTGAAAAGGTTGAGAAAGGCTGATTTAGCCAAATTTGAGGATGATTTTGGGGTATGGGAAGATGACGGTAGAATTGTAGGGTTCAGGAGTCTTTTTTCCCCCGTAAAACCTTATATTTAAGCCAAATATTAGAGAATTTAGGTATCTATCCAATAAATGAATTCTATGATCTGGGATCACCACGTTACTACTAGTTTTGGGGTTCTCAAGGACAATTTGGGAGGTCTTAGGGAAGACAGAGAATTTGAGGGGTGTGACGGGATTGGTGGGTCCTCCATCTAGGGGAAGGGTTTCTTGTGTGTCCTGGTGGGGAGTTTTGGGGGGTTGGTAGGGCTGGTGAGGTGGGTTGTGTCAGGGGTTGGGTGTTGGAGGGTTGGTTCAGATCAGTCCTTGGGTTTCCTCTTGATATCTGGGGGGGGGGGGGAGTAGAGTCCTCTATCATGCAGGATTGTCATGTCTCTGTAACCATTATGGTGGTCCTTTGAGGTTAGCCTTTTAGGTGGGCAGCCTTTTTTTCTTCCTCTCTTTTTGTATATCAATTAGGTAGTGCCCTTCCAGATATTCTGGTGGCATCTCAGAAGCTCCCAGTGGACCAATTCTATCCTTGGGTTTCCTTTTGATACCTCGGGGAGGGGGGGTAGAGTCCTCTATCATGCAGGATTGTCAAGTCTCCAATGGCCTCCAACCGTTATGGTGGTCCTTTGAGGTTAGCCTTTTTGCTTCCTCTTGGTTACGTAGCACCCTTTCAAATATTCTGGTGGCATCTCAGACGCTTTTGTGGATTCCCCAACATTTCCCTGATTTTTGTAATTTGGGGCATCACCCAATAAATGTTTTCCATTTTATTATCTGGGATCGCCCCAATTATGACCCAGTTTTTGGGTGCTTTGACCGACAAGGAAAGGGCTGGTGAGGTGGGTTGTGTCAGAGGTTGGGTGTTGGTTCAGGTCAGTCCTTGGGTTTCCTCTTGATATCTCGGGGGGGGGGGGAGTCCTCTATCATGCAGGATTGTCATGTCTCCGATGGCCTCTAACCGTTATGGTGGTCCTTTGAGGTTAGCCTTGTAGGTGGGCAGCCTTTTCTCTTCCTCTTTTTGTTTTTGCATATCGATTAGGTAGCGCCCTTCCAGATATTCTGGTGGCATCTCAGATGCTTTCGGGATTCCCCAACGTTTCCCTGATTTTTGGAATTTGGGGCATTACCCAATAAATGTTTTCCATCGCATTATCTGGGATCGCCCCAATTATGACCCAGTTTTGGGGTGCTTTGAACGACGAGGAAAGGGCTGGTGAGGTGGGTTGTGTCAGGAGTTGGGTGTTGGAGGGTTGGTTCAGGTCAGTCCTTGAGTTTCCTCTTGATACCTCAGGGGAGGGGGAGGGGGGGGGGGGTAGAGTCCTCTATCCTGCAGGATTGTCAAGTCTCCGATGGCCTCCAACCGTTATGGTGGTCCTTTGAGGTTAGCCTTTTTGCTTCCTCTCGATTAGGTAGCGCCCTTCCAGATATTCTGGTGGCATCTCAGACGCTTTCGTGGATTCCCCAACGTTTCCCTGATTTGTGGATTTAGGGGTGAGATGAGTCCCTGGTCCCAGGAGCTTACAGGGTACTGTTATAATGGGACCCTGAACCCAGGAGCTTGCCATCTAGTGGTACCCTAGAGATCGCCCCTATTATGACCGTTTTGGGGTGCTTTGAACGACGAGGAAAGGGGAATACTTGGAAAGGTCACAGATCATCTCATCATCGATGGCCTTCTTGGCCATTGAAATCCCGATCTTGGACCACTCAAACATTGCCAATTGGGTTGGGGGAAGGGTGGGCATTTATTTTACTCCGCTGGAGGGGGGGTGGGGGGGGGAACGTATGAATTTAAAGGTTACAGAGGCGCTCGGGGGGGGGCCCGGCCGTGGTCTTCTCCACCAGCTGTGCGTCTTGTGAGTGGGGTCCCCGGGGACAGGCCGCGTGACATTGACAAACACTTCTAAACATGACATTTGAAAGCCGGTCCCCAGACCCGAGGATGCCGGGCTGCATCAAAATGAAAGATTAGGAAGCAATAATCCGGCGTGTGGGGGGAGGGGCGAGTGACGGCGCTGAGCCTGGGGGCCCGGGGACCCCGTACAACCAGAGACGGCTGAGCTCACAAGCTGTGCAGACATTACTGTGTCACTGCGTGCAGCTGGGCCGGCGCAACAAAAAAAACCTTTCCGGGGACTCGGCGCCACCAAAGACGTCTACCCGCTTCACTGCTACATACATCTCCGTGTGTACATCGATCGCTGGGCATTTCCTCAGTCTCCCCTCCCCCACTGATCAGACTGTACATTGTAACTTTGTAGAAGGAGGAGGAGGAGGCATTTCCTCAGTCCCCCCTCCCCCAGTGATCAGACTGTACATTGTAACTTTGTAGAAGGAGGAGGAGTCGTTTCCTCAGTCTCCCCTCCCCCAGTGATCAGACTGTACATTGTAACTTTGTAGAAAGAGGTGGCATTTCCTCAGTCTCCTCCCCCAGCGATCAGACTGTACATTGTAACTTTGTAGAAGGAGGAGGAGGCATTTCCTCAGTCTCCCCTCCCCCAGTGATCAGACTGTACATTGTATCTTTGTAGAAGGAGGAGGAGGCATTTCCTCAGTCTCCCCTCCCCCAGTGATCAGACTGTACATTGTATCTTTGTAGAAGGAGGAGGAGGCATTTCCTCAGTCTCCCCTCCCCCAGTGATCAGGCTGTACATTGTAACTTTGTAGAAGGAGGAGGAGGCGTTTCCTCAGTCTCCCCTCCCCCTGCGATCAGACTGTACATTGTAACTTTGTAGAAGGAGGAGGAGGCATTTCCTCAGTCTCCCCTCCCCCAGTGATCAGACTGTACACTGTAACTTCGTAGAAGGAGGAGGAGGCATTTCCTCAGTCTCCCCTCCCCCAGTGATCAGACTGTACATTGTAACTTTGTAGAAGGAGGAGGAGTCATGTCCTCAGTCTCCCCTCCCCCAATGATCAGACTGTACATTGTAACTTTGTAGAAGAAGGAAGCATTTCCTCAGTCTCCCCTCCCCCAGTGATCAGACTGTACATTGTAACTTTGTAGAAGGAGGAGGAGGCATTTCCTCAGTCTCCCCTCCCCCAGCGATCAGACTGTACATTGTAACTTTGTAGAAGGAGGAGGAGTCATGTCCTCAGTCTCCTCCCCCCACTGATCAGACTGTACATTGTACCTTTGTAGAAGGAGGCAGAGTCATTTCTTCAGTCTCCTCCCCCCACTGATCAGACTGTACATTGTACCTTTGTAGAAGGAGGAGGAGGCATTTCCTCAGTCTCCCCTCCCCCAGTGATCAGACTGTACATTGTAACTTTGTAGAAGGAGGAGGCATTTCCTCAGTCTCCTCCCCCCACTGATCAGACTGTACATTGTAACTTTGTAGAAGGAGGAGGAGAATTTCCTCAGTATATATATATTTTAAAAAAATTTATAAAAAAATCAAAAATCAAAATGAATAAATAAAAAAAAAATATATATATATTAGAAAATAAATAGAGAAATATAAATGAGGGTTTACCATGTCGCTCACACAGCTACCTTTATGCAATAAGAGAGAAGCAATATATTACATATTACCGTATTAGATATAATAGGCACAGGCAAAAAAACAAAAAACTAGAAAAATATATAAAATTAAATATGGGAAACATAATAAGTCATAACATGTCACACAGATAAATACCTTTATTCAAGAAGACAACAGCAATATATTAGATAGAATAAACACAGAGGTAAAAAAAAAAAAAAAAAGTTGAAAAAAAACATAAAATTAAATATGGAAAATATATAATAAGTCATAACATGTCACACACAGAGACAAAATTCAAAAAGACAAGAGCAATATATTTTATATTATTATTATATTCAAAATATTAAACAGCAGTAAAAAAAAAAAACAAGTTTAAAAAAATATATAAAATTAAATATGGAATATATAAAAATGTATAAAATATATAAAATTAAATATGGAATATATAAAAATGTATAAAATATATAAAATTAAATATGGAATATATAAAAATGTATAAAATATATAAAATTAAATATGGAATATATAAAAATGTATAAAATATATAAAATGAAATATGAAAAACGTATAATAAGTCATAACACGTCACACACAGATAAATACCTTTATTCAAGAAGACAATAGCAATATATTAGATATAATAAACACAGAGGTAAAAAAAAAAACAAGTTTAAAAAAAATATTAAATTAAATATGGAAATATATATAATAGGGCATAACATGTCACACACACAGATACATAGCTTTATCCAAAAAGACAATAAGCAGAGATAAAAAAAAAAAGTAAAAAAAAAAGTTAGAAAAATATATAAAATTAAATATGGAATATATAAAAATGTATAAAATTAAATATGGAATATATAAAAATGTATAAAATTAAATATAGAAAATGTATAATAAGGCATAACATGTCACACACAGATAAATACCTTTATTCAAGAAGACAATATTGATATATTAGATATATTATATTATTATATTAGATATAATAAACACAGAGGTAAAAAAAAAAAAAGTTTAAAAATATATAAAATTAAATATGGAATATATAAAAATGTATAAAATTAAAAATGGAATATATGAAAATGTATAAAATATATAAAATTAAATATGGAAAACATAATAAGTCATAACATGTCACACAGATAAATATTTTTATTCAAGAAGACAACAGCAATATATTAGATAGAATAAACACAGAGGTAAAAAAAAAAAGTTTAAAAAAAACCATAAAATTAAATATGGAAAAAAACAAGGTAAAAAAAAAACAAGTTTAAAAAAAATATTAAATTAAATATGGAAATATATATAATAAGGCATAACATGTCACACACACAGATACATAGCTTTATCCAAAAAGACAATAAGCAGAGATAAAAAAAAAGTAAAAAAAAAAAGTTAGAAAAATATATAAAATTAAATATGGAATATATAAAAATTTATAAAATTAAATATGGAAAATGTATAATAAGGCATAACATGTCACACACAGATAAATACCTTTATTCAAGAAGACAATATTGATATATTAGATATATTATATTATTATATTAGATATAATAAACACAGAGGTAAAAAAAAAAAAAGTTTAAAAAAACCATAAAATTAAATATGGAAAAAATATAATAAGTCATAACATATCACACACAGAGACAAAATTCAAGAAGACAATAGCAATATATTTTATATATTATATCATTATATTCGATATATTAAACAGCGGTAAAAAAAAAACAAGTTTAAAAAAATATATAAAATTAAATATGGAATATATAAAAATGTATAAAATATATAAAATTAAATATGGAAAACATAATAAGTCATAACATGTCACACAGATAAATACCTTTATTCAAGAAGACAATAGCAATATATTAGATAGAATAAACACAGAGGTAAAAAAAAAAAGTTTAAAAAAAACATAAATTAAATATGGAAAAAAACAAGGTAAAAAAAAAACAAGTTTAAAAAAAATATTAAATTAAATATGGAAATATATATAATAAGGCATAACATGTCACACACACAGATACATAGCTTTATCCAAAAAGACAATAAGCAGAGATTAAAAAAAAGTAAACAAAAAAAGTTAGAAAAATATATAAAATTAAATATGGAATATACAAAAATGTATAAAATATATCAAATTAAATATGGAATATATAAAAATGTACAAAATTAAATATGGAAAATGTATAATAAGGCATAACATGTCACACACAGATAAATACCTTTATTCAAGAAGACAATATTGATATATTAGATATATTATATTATTATATTAGATATAATAAACACAGAGGTAAAAAAAAAAAAAAGTTAAAAAAATATAATTAAATATGGAAAATGTATAATAAGGCATAACACGTCACACACAGATAAATACCTTTATTCAAAAAGACAATAGCAATATATTAGATATAATAAACACAGAGGTAAAAAAAAAACAAGTTTAAAAAAAAATATTAAATTAAATATGGAAATATATATAATAAGGCATAACATGTCACACACACAGATAAATATTTTTATTCAAGAAGAAAATAAGCAGAGATAAAAAAAAAGTAAAAAAAAAAAAAGTTAGAAAAATATATAAAATTAAATATGGAATATATAAAAATGTATAAAATATATAAAATTAAATATGGAAAACGTATAATAAGGCGTAACATGTCACACACAGATACATAGCTTTATCCAAAAAGACAATAAGCAGAGGTTGAAAAAAAAAAGTTAGCAAAATATATAAAATATATAAAATTAAATATGGAAAATATATTATAAGGCGTAACATGTCACACACACAGATAAATATTTTTATTCAAGAAGACAATATCGATATATTAGATATAATAAACACAGAGGTAAAAAAAAAGTTAAAAAAAATTAAATTAAATATGGAAAAAATATAATAAGTCATAACATGTCACACACAGATAAATACCTTTATTCAAAAAGACAACAAGCAGAGATAAAAAAAAAAGTAAAAAAAAAAAGTTAGAAAAATATATAAAATTAAATATGGAAAATATATTATAAGGCATAACATGTCACACACACAGATAAATATTTTTATTAGCAATATATTAGATATATTATATTATTATATTAGATATAATAAACACAGAGGTAAAAAAAAAAACAAGTTTAAAAAAAAATATTAAATTAAATATGGAAATATATATAATAGGGCATAACATGTCACACACACAGATAAATATTTTTATTCAAGAAGATAATAAGCAGAGATAAAAAAAAGTAAAAAAAAAAAAGTTAGAAAAATATATAAAATTAGATACGGAAAATATATAATAAGGCGTAACATGTCACACACAGATAAATACCTTTATTCAAAAAGACAAGAGCAATATATTTTATATATTATATTATTATATTTGATATATTAAACACAGAGGTAAAAAAAAAAAACAAGTTTAAAAAAATATATAAAATTAAATATGGAATATATATAATAAGGCGTAACATGTCACACATAGACAAGTACAGGCCTTAAATATTATAAATAAAATAATAATATAAATATAATAATAATAATGATATAAAATATAATAATATCATTTTAAAAATGCATTAAATAATGATAAAATAAAGACTACAAAAATCGATCACTTAAAAAATACCATAAAGCATATTTAATTTAAAATATTAAAAAAATGAATATATATCATATACTGCATAGCAGAAAAAAATAAATAAAAAATATATAATCAGGTAGACGTGTCACACATATAGACGGACGAATACCTTTCCTCTTTTTTTTTTTGACAGCCAACAGAAACTGAGATGCTTAGAGCCCCCCAGTACACAGCCGTCTCCTCACCCCCCTACGCTAATTGGGGGTCATTTGCATACCGGGGGCCACTTCAGTATTGGAAGGCACTGACATTAATTACGCTCATGGTGAGGGTCCAAAATTCTCCAGGGTCACCATCTGCTGGGGGTGGGGGTGGGGTGGGGGGGGGGGATTCATTCATGCAAAGGTTTAATCTCTCATCAATGAAGCACCCAGCCCCCCCCCCCCCCCCCAGAGGAGAGGGTCCCGCTCAGGACAATGCCTCCCCCTTAACCCTTTAATGCCCACGACTGTGGATCGTATATATATATATATTTCTTCTTCTTCAGATATATATATGAAAAATATGAATATTACATATTTATGTCCTTATGTTGCGCAAAACTGTTGGCACCAATTAAATCCTCTATAATAATAATAACAATAATAATAATAAAATAAAAAATAATAATAATGGTGATATTAATAATAATAATAATAATGATAATAATAATAAAAAATAATAATAATAGTGATAATAATAATAAAAATAATAATAATGATGGTGATAATATTAACTATAATAATGTTAATAATAATGATAATAATAAAAATAATATTAATAATAATGATAATAATAAAAATGATAATACAAATAATAAAAATAATAATAATGATAATAATAATAATACAAATAATAAAAATGATAATAATAATACAAATAATAAAAATAATAATAATAATAATAATGGGGATAATAATAATAATAATGATAATAATAATAATAATAATAATAGTGATAATAATAATAATAATAATAATGGGGATAATAATAATAATAATAATGATAATAATAATAATAATAGTGATAATAATAATGATAATAATAATAATAACGATAATAATAAAAATAATAATAATAATAAGGATAATAATAATAATGGGGATGATAATAATAATAATGATAATAATAAAAATAATAATAAGGATAATAATAATAATGGGGATGATAATAATAATAATGATAATAATAATAAAAATGGTAATAATAATAATAATAATAATAATAATAATAAAATAAAAAATAATAATAATGGTGATAATAATAATAGTAATAATAATGATAATAATAATAAAAAATAATAATAATGGTGATAATAATAATAATAATAATGATAATAATAATAAAAAATAATAATAATAGTGATAATAATAATAATAAAAATAATAATAATGATGGTGATAATATTAACTATAATAATGATAATAATAATGATAATAATAAAAATAATATTAATAATGGTGATAATAATAATAATAAAAATAATAATAATACAAATAATAATAATAATAAAAATGATAATAATAAAAATAATAAAAATAATGATAATGATAATAATGATAATAATAATAAATAAAAATAATAAAAATAAAATAATAATAATAAAAATAATAATAATAATAATAAAATAATATAAGTGATCCAATGAAGAAATACGAGGGTCCGGCCAAACAATTGTGTCCAATCAGATGCATCCTCCGGCAGGTCACAGACAACAACGGTTGGACGCGTGAGAACAATCTGATCGTCCCGCAACACCTGCTGGCGCCGCCTTACACGGGAGAACTCGGAGCGCACATGTGTAGGCCATGGAAGGATGGCGGAGGCTTCATAGGACTTCACCCAGCAAACAGGCCAAGGTGGGGGGGGGGGGTACTATGTCATCTCAGGGGGGGGGATGTCACACCGCACAGAGGGGGTTACATTTTGTTGATCGGGTTCACATCTGACATCTTTCTATTATTATTCTTCACACAGAAACACTTTCCTCATCCGCAGTCCACAGGTCGGCCACATTGCTGAGGATACCGCGTGTGCGGGTGTAGGGGGTCATGTATGTAATACCGGAGAGGATTCGGATCATTCGGGGGAGAAAATGATACAAAGATTATATTATGTACAGAATGTGAGGAACCGGAAAAGGAACAACCAGATACACGGCACATGATAGAGGCGTGTATTATATCCGCCTTCTCCTTCCTTCCCTTCCCTGTTGTTTCCTTTCTCTTTTTTTTTTCCTTCTTTTTCTTTTCCCTTCCCTGTTCCTTCCTTTCTTTTCATTCTCTTTCTTTTCCCTTCCTTCCCTTTCCTGTTGTTTCCCTTCCATTTCCTCTTTTTTTGTTTCCTTTTTTTATTTTCCTTTCTCTTCCTTTCATTTCTTTCCCTTTCTCTTTTTTTGTTTCCTTTTTCTTTCTTTTCCTCTCCCTTCCCTTTCCTTGCTATATGTGTATTTTTTATATAATCCTTTCCCTTTCTTTTCTTATTGTTTCCTTTCCATTTCCTTTCTCTTTTTTGTTTTCTTTTTTTATTTTCCTTTCCCTTCCTTTCATTTATTTCCCTTTCCTTTCTCTTTTTCATTTCCCTTCCCTTTCCCTTCCTTTCATTTCCTCTCCTTGCTATATGTGTATTTTTTATATAATCCTTTCCCTTTCTTTTCCTGTTGTTTCCTTTCCTTTCTCTTTTTTGTTTCCTTTTTTTATTTTCCTTTCCCTTCTTTCCATTTCCTTTCTTTTTCCATTTCCTTTCTCTTTTTCCTTCCCTTTTCCTTCCTTCCTTTCATTTCCTTTCCTTACTATATGTGCATTTTTTTTTATATATTATCCTTTCTCTTTCCTTTTGTTTCCTTTATATTTTTCCTTTCATTTCTCTTCCCTTTCCATTTCTTTCTTTTCCTTTCTTTCCTTTTTTTTCTTTTCCTTTCCCTTCCTTCCTTTCCTTGCTATATGTGTATTTTTTATATAATCCTTTCCCTTTCTTTTCTTGTTGTTTCCTTTCCATTTCCTTTCTCTTTTTTGTTTCCTTTTTTTATTTTCCTTTCCCTTCTTTCCCTTTCCTTTCCATTCCCTTTCTCTTTCCTTTCTCTTTTTCATTTCCTGTCCTTTTCCTTCCTTTCCCTTTCTTTTCTCCTTCCTTTCCTTCCCTTTCCCCTTTCCTTTCCTTGCTATATATGTGTGCATTTTGTTTATAGATTCCTTTCCCTTTCTCTTTTTTGTTTCCTTTCTTTTTTTTTCTTTTTCTTTTCCTCTCCCTTTTCTTTCTTTTCCTTGCTATATGTGTATTTTATTATATAATCCTTTCCCTTTCTTTTCCTGTTGCTTCCTTTTTTTATTTTCCTTTCCCTTCCTTTCATTTCTTTCCCTTTCTCTTTTTTGTTTCCTTTCCCTTCCCTTTTCCTTCCTTTTTCTTTATCTTTCTTTTCTCCTTCCTTTCCTTGCTATATAAATGTGCAATTTTTTTTATATAATCCTTTCCCTTTTTCTTTTTTGTTTCCTTTCTCTTCCCTTTCCTCTTCTTTTCTTTTCCCTTCCTTTCTTTTCTCTCTTTCCTTTCCTTTCCTCGCTATATATATATATGTGCATTTTTTTTATTATAATCATTTCCCTTTCTCTTTTTTGTTTCCTTTTTTCTTTCCTTTCTCTTCCCTTTTTTTTTTCCTTTCCATTTCTTTCTTTTCTCTCCCTTTTCTGGGTGTATTTTTTTTATATAATCCTTTCCTTTCTCTTTATCCTTTCCTTATTTTTCCTTTCCCCTTCCTTTCCCTTTGTTTCCCTTTCCCTTCCTTCCTCTATCCTGACTGTTTACCCTATACACTATTCGAATATGTATATATTTTTTAAATTGTATTTAAACAGTTAAACATTATATTACAATTTAATATAGTTAATATAATTTATTTAAAAAAAAAAAAAAAAAAAGTAAATTAAAATAAATATATATAAATATAAAGAAATAGGAATGAAACAAGAGGTACAAATGTCTAAATTGCACCGGTCGTCATGGCAGCCTGATACAGACCATTGCAGGTGCAGATAGAATTTTAACGCAAATAAAAAAAAAATGAAAAAAAGAAAAATGAAAAAAAGAAAAAAAAAAGAAAAAAAATGACTGCGATGAAAAAAAATGAAAAAAATGAAAAAAAGAAAAAAAATTAAAAAAAAAAAGTGAAAAAATGACGGCGATGAAAAAAATGGTGAATGGGGTCCAAATCTTGGATGATGGTGATGACAAAAATGAAAATCAAAAAATCAAAAATCAAAATGAAAAAAATGATGGCGATGAAAAAAAAAATGGTTAATGGGGTCCAAATCTTGGATGACAGTGATGAAAAAAATGAAAAAAAAAGACAAAAGAAATGAAAAAAAAAATTTAAAAAATGACGGTGATGAAAAAAAATGAATGGGGTCCAAATTTGGGATGACAGCGATCAAAGAAATGAAAAAAAAGAAAAAAGAAAAAAAATGAAAAAAAATGACGGTGATGAATAAAAATGGTGAATGGGGTCCAAATCTTGGATGACGACAATGAAAAAAATGAAAAAAATCTAAAAAAAAAAAAAAAAGAAAATAAATGAAAAAAATGACGACGATGAAAAAAATGGTGAATGGGGTCCAAATCTTGGATGACGGCGATGAAAAAAATGAAAAAAAAAGAAAAAAGAAAAAAAAATGAAATAAAAATGAAAAAAATTAACAAAAAAAAAAGAAAAATGAAAAAAAAAAATGAAAAAAAGACAGCGATGAAAAAAATGGTGAATGGGGTCCGGCGCCCGCACCAAATCTTCTCGGGCGGATGACCGCGATGAAAAAAAAAATCTTCATGGACGCGCTGCTGCCCGCCGTCACTGCTACGGCGTGACAGGCGCTAATTCAAGTTCAATGCGGAGTATTACGGCTGAAAGGGGTCCCGGGGGAGGGGGGATGAGATATTAATAGATCGGAGGGTCTCACTCTGGGGGAGGGGGCGGGGCGTTCTCAGTCCGGGAGACAGCTGGACAACTGTCATTATCGGCAATTACAGCCGTCAGCTCTGAGGGATATGAAGTGACAGCGAGCGCCCGGGACCCCTGCAGACTCCCACAGACCCCCGCAGACTCCCGAAGAGTCCCACAGACCCCCGCAGACTCCTACAGACCCCCGCAGACTCCCACAGACCCCCACAGACTCCCGAAGACCCCCGAAGACTCCCACGGACCCCCGCAGACTCCTACAGACCCCCGCAGACTCCCACAGACCCCCGCAGACTACCGAAGACCTCCGCAGACTCCCACAGACCCCCGCAGACTCCCACAGAACCCCGCAGACTCCCGAAGACCCCCGAAGACTCCCACAGACCCCCGCAGACTCCTACAGACCCCCACAGACTCCCACAGACCCCCGCAGACTCCCAAAGACCCCCGCAGACTCCCGAAGACCCCCAAAGACTCCCACAGACCCCCGCAGACTCACGAAGACCCCCGCAGACTACCGAAGACCTCCGCAGACTCCCGCAGACCCTCGCAGACTCCCAAAGACCCCCCAAGACTCCAACAGACCCCCGCAGACTCACGAAGACCCCCACAGACCTCTTAGACCCCCACAGACTCACGAAGACCCCCAAAGACCCCTTAGACCCCCGCAGACTCACGAAGACCCCCGCAGACCCCTTAGACCCCCGCAGACTCACGAAGACCCCCGCAAACCCCTTAGACCCCCGCAGACTCGCTTGATCGGCGGTGAAAGTTCGCTCGATTCCCCTTTAGAGAAATGCGAAAACTCTGAGGACGGGCGATGGGGGTGGGCACAAAGAGGCGGGGCCTGGAGTGCACTCCCCCCGACTGTGTGCTCCTCCCCCCGACTGTGCGCTCCCCCCCGACTGTGCGCTCCCCCCCGACTGTGCGCTCTCCCCCCCGACTGTGCGCTCCTCCCCCCCGACTGTGCGCTCCCCCCCGGCTGTGTGCTCTCCCCCCCGACTGTGCGCTCTCCCCGACTGTGCGCTCTCCCCCCCGACTGTGCGCTCTCCCCCCCGACTGTGTGCTCCTCCCCCCCGACTGTGCGCTCCCCCCCGGCTGTGTGCTCTCCCCCCCGACTGTGCGCTCTCCCCCCCGACTGTACGTTTTCCCACCGACTGTGTGCTCCTCCCCCCGACTGTGTGCTCCTCCTCCCCCCCCGACTGTGTGCTCTCCCCCCGACTGTGCGCTCCCCCCTGACTGTGTGCTCCTCCCCCCCGACTGTGTGCTCCCCCCCCGACTGTGTGCTCCTCCCCCGACTGTGTGCTTCCCCCCCGACTGTGCGCTCCTCCCCCCGACTGTGCGCTCCCCCCCCGACTGTGCGCTCTCCCCCCCGACTGTGCGCTCTCCCCCCCGACTGTGTGCTCCTCCCCCCCAACTGTGTGCTCCTCCTCCCCCCCGACTGTGCGCTCTCCCCCCGACTGTGCGCTCCCCCCCGACTGTGCGCTCTCCCCCCGACTGTGCGCTCCCCCCTGACTGTGCGCTCTCCCCCCCCCGACTGTGTGCTCCTCCCCCTGACTGTGCGCTCCCCCCCGAGTGCGCTCCCCCCTGACTGTGCGCTCTCCCCCCGACTGTGTGCTCCTCCCCCCCGACTGTGCGCTCCCCCCTGACTGTGTGCTCCTCCCCCCGACTGTGCGCTCTCCCCCCGACTGTGTGCTCCTCCCCCCCGACTGTGCGCTCCCCCCCTGACTGTGTGCTCCTCCCCCCCGACTGTGCGTTCCCCCCCGACTGTGCGTTCCCGACTGTGTGCTCCTCCCCCCCGACTGTGCGCTCTCCCCCCGACTGTGTGCTCCTCCCCCCCGACTGTGCGCTCCCCCCCTGACTGTGTGCTCCTCCCCCCCGACTGTGCGTTCCCCCCCGACTGTGCGTTCCCGACTGTGCGCTCCTCCCCCCCGGACTGTGCGCTCTCCCCCACGACTGTGCGCTTCCCCCCTCTATGGAGAATTTCCCAGCTGTGGGGGGGGGGGGGGGTGACATGATGGCTGATATTAGTGTGATTATGGATGGGACGAGGGGATCCCACCATCCCTGTGCAGAGTTCCCAATACTGTACACCCCAAGGAGGGCGGGAACAAAGAGTGAAGAGGAATGTGTGAGCCCCCCAAGATCCCCATTATGGGAGGGGCAGAGACACAAACTACTGCAGGAAATCTCCCCATTGTGGGTGGGGCAGAGATACAAACTACTGAGGGAAATCTCCCCATTGTGGGAGGGGCAGAGACACAAACTACTGGGGGGAAATCTCCCCATTGTGGGAGGGGCAGAGACACAAACTACTGGGGGAAATCTCCCCATTGTGGGAGGGGCAGAGACACAAACTACTGGGGGAAATCTCCCCATTGTGGGAGGGGCAGAGACACAAACTACTGGGGGAAATCTCCCCATTGTGGGAGGGGCAGAGACACAACTACTGTGAGATTGAAGATGTACAACACTCTTGGACCGTGGCCGGTGATTCAGCTGATTGTTGCCGATCTCGGGGTGGATCTCCCCTTTAAGACGAATCCTTTGTATCTCTGTGTTCGATGTCCCTCCTCGCGGAGCCCCGCCCTCAGCGCTGAGTTCATTTTCATCTAATAAGGCAGAAAAGGAAGAAATAACGGCTCCTCTTCTGCGCGGGTCACTGCTCAGCGGGCGAGATTCGGTGACCCCGCCGTGACAACAGACCTGTAATTGGCCGGCGGTGGATAATTGTGCTGTGAATGGATGAGGGGGGAGGGGGGTCGCTGTGCGGCGGTATGCGGGGTGTAATGGACGCGGCGGAGCGGATGGTACCCGGCGACGGCGGTGATGATGGCGGATGATGATGGTTGCTACGTGATGGCAGATTAGAAGCCATCTGCTGCTTTCCATCCCCCAAGAACACTTGTGTGTGTTTACTGAGCGGGGAGCAGGAGCGAGCGGGGCCTGTGCACACCTGCCGGCCCTTCCCCCACCCGCTCAGGATGACAAGAGATCCGTACACAGCGCCTGATAGGAGGGACGCAAAACACAGCCGGGGGACGGGACCGACGCACAGAGGGGCGCAAAACACAGCCGGGGGACGGGACCGACGCACAAAGGGGCGCAGAACACAGCCGGGGGACGGGACCGACGCACAGAGGGACGCAAAACACAGCCGGGGGACGGGACCGACGCACAAAGGGGCGCAAAACACAGCCGGGGGACGGGACCGACGCACAAAGGGGCGCAAAACACAGCCGGGGGACGGGACCGACGCACAGAGGGGCGCAAAACACAGCCGGGGGACGGGACCGACGCACAGAGGGGCGCAAAACACAGCCGGGGGACGGGACCGACGCACAAAGGGGCGCAGAACACAGCCGGGGGACGGGACCGACGCACAGAGGGGCGCAAAACACAGCCGGGGGACGGGACCGACGCACAGAGGGGCGCAAAACACAGCCGGGGGACGGGACCGACGCACAAAGGGGCGCAAAACACAGCCGGGGGACGGGACCGACGCACAGAGGGGCGCAAAACACAGCCGGGGGACGGGACCGACGCACAGAGAGGCGCAAAACACAGCCGGGGGACGGGACCGACGCACAGAGGGGCGCAAAACACAGCCGGGGGACGGGACCGACGCACAAAGGGGCGCAGAACACAGCCGGGGGACGGGACCGACGCACAGAGGGGCGCAAAACACAGCCGGGGGACGGGACCGACGCACAAAGGGGCGCAAAACACAGCCGGGGTCGGGACCGACGCACAAAGGGGCGCAAAACACAGCCGGGGGACGGGACCGACGCACAAAGGGGAGCAAAACACAGCCGGGGGACGGGACCGACGCACAAAGGGGCGCAAAACACAGCCGGGGGACGGGACCGACGCACAAAGGGGAGCAAAACACAGCCGGGGGACGGGACCGACGCACAAAGGGGCGCAAAACACAGCCGGGGGACGGGACCGACGCACAAAGGGGCGCAAAACACAGCCGGGGGACGGGACCGACGCACAAAGGGGCGCAAAACACAGCCGGGTGACGGGACCGACGCACAAAGGGGCGCAAAACACAGCCGGGGGACGGGACCGACGCACAAAGGGGCGCAGAACACAGCCGGGGGACGGGACCGACGCACAGAGGGGCGCAAAACACAGCCGGGGGACAGGACCGACGCACAAAGGGACGCAAAACACAGCCGGGGGACGGGACCGACGCACAGAGGGGCGCAAAACACAGCCGGGGGACGGGACCGACGCACAAAGGGGCGCAGAACACAGCCGGGGGACGGGACCGACGCACAGAGGGGCGCAAAACACAGCCGGGGGACAGGACCGACGCACAAAGGGACGCAAAACACAGCCGGGGGACGGGACCGACGCACAAAGGGGCGCAAAACACAGCCGGGGGACGGGACCGACGCACAGAGGGACGCAAAATGGCAGCAGAATGCCTGCTATCCACTAATTTATTACGCAAAAGATTGTATTTTTTCTTTGTACACCCGCTGTGCCCATTGTGAGGGGTTCCCACCATCCCTGTGCCCATTATGAGGGGTTCCCACCGTCCCTGTGCCGAGTTCCCAGGTCTGTACACCCGCTGTGCCCATTATGAGGGGTTCCCGCCATCCCTGTGCCGAGTTCCCGGGTCTGTACGCCCGCTGTGCCCATTATGAGGGGTTCCCGCCATCCCTGTGCCGAGTTCCCGGGTCTGTACGCCCGCCGTGCCCATTATGAGGGGTTCCCACCATCCCTGTGCCGAGTTCCCGGGTCTGTACCCCCGCCGTGCCCATTATGAGGGGTTCCCACCATCCCTGTGCCGAGTTGCCGGGTCTGTACCCCCGCCATGCCCATTATGAGGGGTTCCCACCATCCCTGTGCTGAGTTCCCAGGTCTGTACACCCGCCGTGCCCATTATGAGGGGTTCCCACCATCCCTGTGCCGAGTTCCCGGGTCTGTACACCCGCTGTGCCCATTATGAGGGGTTCCCACCATCCCTGTGCCGAGTTCCTGGGTCTGTACACCCGCTGTGCCCACAAATTTATTACACAAAAGATTGTTTTTCTCTGGCGTTGTATAAACACGCACGGCCGGAGTCAGGGAATCTGAGAAAATAACAGCGACCCCCCCCGACCGACCGCGTCATCGCCCGCAGGAGCGCTCCGGAGGGGGTATAGACGCACGGTGGTGCGCTCAGTCATAATGTAGCCAATCGGATCGGGTGAAGGTTCTCTTGGATGGTGCTGAAATCTCCCCATTGTGGGAGGGGCAGAGACACAAACTATGGGGGAGGGGGGGGAATCTCCCTGTTGTGGGAGGGGCATAGTTGGGGTACGTAGGGGGTATGATAGAGGGGTTGGCCGGGTATGTGGAGGGGTATGTAGAGGGATAGGCGGGGTATGTGGGGGGGTAGGCGGGGTATGTGGGGTGGTAGGCGGGGTTTGTGGGGGATAGGCGGGGTATGTGGGGGGGTAGGCGGGGTATGTAGAGGGATAGGCGGGGTATGTGGGGTGGTAGGCGGGGTTTGTGAGGGATAGGCGGGGTATGTGGGGGGGTAGGCGGGGTATGTAGAGGGATAGGCGGGGTATGTGGGGGGGGTAGGCGGGGTATGTAGAGGAGTAGGCGGGGTATGTGGGGGGGTAGGCGGGGTATGTGGGGGTGTAGGCGGGGTATGTAGAGGGATAGGCGGGGTATGTGGGGGGGTAGGCGGGGTATGTGGGGGGTAGGCGGGGTATGTGGGGGGGTAGGCGGGGTATGTAGAGGAGTAGGCGGGGTATGTGGGGGGGTAGGCGGGGTATGTGGGGGGGTAGGCGGGGTATGTAGAGGAGTAGGCGGGGTATGTGGGGGGGTAGGCGGGGTATGTGGGGTGGTAGGCGGGGTATGTGGGGGGTAGGTGGGGTATGTGGGGGGGTAGGCGGGGTATGTGGGGTGGTAGGCGGGGCATGTGGGGAGGTAGGCGGGGTATGTGGGGGGGTAGGCGGGGTATGTGGGGAGGTAGGCGGGGTATGTGGGGGGGTAGGCGGGGTATGTGGGGGAAGGCGGGGTATGTGGGGGGTAGGCGGGGTATGTGGGGGAAGGCGGGGTATGTGGGGGGTAGGCGGGGTATGTAGAGGGGTAGGCGGGGTATGTGGGGTGGTAGACGGGGTATGTGGGGGAAGGCGGGGTATGTGGGGGGGTAGGCGGGGTATGTGGGGGAAGGCGGGGTATGTGGGGGGTAGGCGGGGTATGTGGGGTGGTAGGCGGGGTATGTGGGGTGGTAGGCGGGGTATGTGGGGGGTAGGCGGGGTATGTGAGGGATAGGCGGGGTATGTGGGGGAAGGCGGGGTATGTGGGGTGGTAGGCGGGGTATGTAGGGGGTAGGCGGGGTATGTAGAGGGATAGGCGGGGTATGTGGGGTGGTAGGCGGGGTATGTAGAGGGATAGGCGGGGTATGTGGGGGAAGGCGGGGTATGTGGGGTGGTAGGCGGGGTATGTGGGTGGTAGGCGGGGTATGTAGAGGGATAGGCGGGGTATGTAGAGGGATAGGCGGGGTATGTGGGGTGGTAGGCGGGGTATGTAGAGGGATAGGCGGGGTATGTGGGGTGGTAGGCGGGGTATGTAGAGGGATAGGCGGGGTATGTGGGGTGGTAGGCGGGGTATGTAGAGGGATAGGCGGGGTATGTGGGGTGGTAGGCGGGGTATGTAGAGGAGTAGGCGGGGTATGTGGGGTGGTAGGCGGGGTATGTAGAGGGATAGGCGGGGTATGTAGAGGAGTAGGCGGGGTATGTGGGTGGTAGGCGGGGTATGTAGAGGGATAGGCGGGGTATGTGGGGTGGTAGGCGGGGTATGTGGGGTGGTAGGCGGGGTATGTAGAGGGATAGGCGGGGTATGTGGGGTGGTAGGCGGGGTATGTAGAGGGATAGGCGGGGTATGTGGGGTGGTAGGCGGGGTATGTAGAGGAGTAGGCGGGGTATGTGGGGTGGTAGGCGGGGTATGTAGAGGGATAGGCGGGGTATGTGGGGTGGTAGGCGGGGTATGTGGGGTGGTAGGCGGGGTATGTAGAGGGATAGGCGGGGTATGTAGAGGAGTAGGCGGGGTATGTGGGTGGTAGGCGGGGTATGTGGGGTGGTAGGCGGGGTATGTGGGGTGGTAGGCGGGGTATGTAGAGGGATAGGCGGGGTATGTGGGGTGGTAGGCGGGGTATGTAGAGGGATAGGCGGGGTATATGGGGTGGTAGGCGGGGTATGTAGACGGATGTGGGGTGGTAGGCGGGGTATGTAGAGGGATAGGCGGGGTATGTAGACGGATGTGGGGTGGTAGGCGGGGTATGTAGAGGGATAGGCGGGGTATGTGGGGTGGTAGGCGGGGTATGTAGAGGGATAGGCGGGGTATATGGGGTGGTAGGCGGGGTATGTAGAGGGATAGGCGGGGTATATGGGGTGGTAGGCGGGGTATGTAGAGGGATAGGCGGGGTATATGGGGTGGTAGGCGGGGTATGTAGAGGGATAGGCGGGGTATATGGGGTGGTAGGCGGGGTATGTAGAGGGATAGGCGGGGTATGTGGGGTGGTAGGCGGGGTATGTAGAGGAGTAGGCGGGGTATGTAGAGGAATAGGCGGGGCACGTATTATTGATCAATTGAATGACGCCATTGGAGCGATCGATCGGAAATGAAATCGATGACGTAACGAGTTGGTTTGCGGTCACTATGAGGCTCCGTTCATCGGCGTTTGTACAAACATGGCGGCCGGGTGGCGGCGCTCTCCTCGCCGGGCTGTGACGTCTCCGCCGCGCTGATCTTGATAGGCAGTGACGTCACAGACAAGAAGGGTTCCGTCATAACGCCGCTCCGGCTGGGAAGGAAATCGGCGATAGAGAGGAATTTACCGACATCCGGCGGGGGAGGGGATTATAGAGCCGCCATTGTCTGCAGTGGAGTCCAGTCATTGCCCCCCAGATGCCCCCCACCCGGGGTAGATGGGGGAGGGGGAGGAGATGTTCCTACAATGGGAGTCCAGCTGCTGATTGGGGGAGGGGGGGTTGTGGGGTCACCTGGGGACACTCCTGTCATCTCCCGGGACAGGCCGGTCATGTGATCTCCTGCAGAGCGGTGACAACAGAGAACAGCGACAATCCCTGGGGACACCAGGAGGAGGGGCACACGGTGTATAATGTACAGGGGGAGGGGCACAGTATATAATGTACAGGGGGAGGGGCACAGTATATAATGTACAGGGGGAGGGGCACAGTATATAATGTACAGGGGGAGGGGCACAGTATATAATGTATAGGGGGAGGGGCACACGGTATATAATGTACAGGGGGAGGGGCACACGGTATATAATGTACAGGGGGAGGGGCACGGTATATAATGTACAGGGGGAGGGGCACACGGTATATAATGTACAGGGGGAGGGGCACGGTATATAATGTACAGGGGGAGGGGCACAGTATATGATGTACAGGGGGAGGGGCACACGGTATATAATGTACAGGGGGAGGGGCACACGGTATATGATGTACAGGGGGAGGGGACATCATGTGACAGGATTCTGTCCTCTGAGCTGTCACCATGGAGATGGCGGTCTCCTCCTCTGTTGCCCCTGGTAACCACACTCCCCTGAAGGACAATCCTAATTGGCTGGTCCAGGATACGGCGGCCGACAGTCAGGCTCCGCCCACATTCCAGTTTAATGACGTCACCCCGGGACTCCCCCTGGCTCAGCCGTCTCCATGGTGACAATCTCCCCGAGAACAGAAGGGCGGGGCCGCAGCCAGTCACGTGACTCTCCGCCCCCTAGCAACCAGCTCAGCGTCCCCGAGAGGAGAAGATGGCGGAGGAGGATCCCGGGGCCCTGAACAGCGAGCAGGAGAGCCGGCTGAGGGCCTGGAGGGTGAGAGGGACCCCCTGAGACTTGTGGTGTCACCCGACGCTGAGCATGCTGGGACTTGTGGTGTCACCCGACCCCTGAGCATGCTGGGACTTGTGGTGTCACCCGACCCCTGAGCATGCTGGGACTTGTGGTGTCACCCGACGCTGAGCATGCTGGGACTTGTGGTGTCACCCGACGCTGAGCATGCTGGGAATTGTGGTGTCACCCGACGCTGAGCATGCTGGGAATTGTGGTGTCACCCGACCCCTGAGCATGCTGGGACTTGTGGTGTCACCCGACGCTGAGCATGCTGGGACTTGTGGTGTCACCCGACGCTGAGCATGCTGGGACTTGTGGTGTCACCCGACCCCTGAGCATGCTGGGACTTGTGGTGTCACCCGACCCCCTGAACATGCTGGGACTTGTGGTGTCACCCGACACTGAGCATCACCCCACAATGACCCCGGGAGATCTAATCAATCGTTTGATACCCCCCCCATGACTTTGGGAGATCTGAGCTTGCTGATATTTGATTGGTTGTTCCCCGCGGTCATGTTCTTGGATTGGCAGTATATCCAGAGTCACCTGTGATTGGTTGGATCTCTGATCTCTGTGTCTTCTCTCCTCCCACAGATCCAGACTCGGATCGGTAATGAGAGCTACCTCCGGAGCCACCAGGAAGTGCGCCTCCTGCTGTCTGCGTTTATACGGTGACTATCATCTCATCAACACCGACATCTGCCCCAATCACAGCTTCATACTGAGGGCCCCAAAGGACCCCAACCAATCACATCTCTCTGTCTCTCTCTAGGGAGGTTCTGCTCCACCGTCCTGAGAACATCCGGGAGTTCGCGGCAGGTAAGGCACGTTCACTGGTCGTTCATCGGTCCCTGGGACTGTCCCCAGTTCATTGTTCTCCAACACTCTCCCCCGATCATTCATTGGTCTCCATCAATTGCCGCCAATCATTCATTGGTCTCCATCAGATGCCCCCGATCATTCATTGGTCTCCATCAATTGCCCCCGATCATTCATTGGTCTCCATCAATTGCCCCCGATCATTCATTGGTCTCCATCAATTGCCCCCGATCATTCATTGGTCTCCATCAATTGCCCCCGATCATTTATTGGTCTCCATCAATTGCCCCCGATCATTCATTGGTCTCCATCAATTGCCCCCGATCATTCATTGGTCCGCAGCACACTCCCCAAATGTACCAGGTTCTCCAGCCTCCTTCACGATCCTTCATCGGTCTCCAGCATTGTTCATGGTCTCCAGCATTCCTACTAATCCTTCATTGGCCTCTAGCATTCTTCCCAATATTTCATTGGTCTTCAGCATTCTTCCCAATCCTTCATTGGTCTCCAGCATCCTCACTGATCCTTCATTGGTCTCCAGCATTCTTCCCAATCCTTCATTGGTCTCCAGCATCCTCACTGATCCTTCATTGGTCTCCAGCATCCTCACTGATCCTTCATTGGTCTCCAGCATTCTCACTGATCCTTCATTGGTTTCCAGCATTCTCACTGATCCTTCATTTGGTCTCAAGAATGCTTCCCAATCCTTCACTGGTCTTCAACATTCTACCAGATCATTCCTTGGTCTCCAGCACTCCTCCTTGGTCTCCATAATTCTCCCTGATCCTTCATCCATCTCCAACAATCATTCTAATCATTAATTTGTCTCCGACACTCTCTTACCATTTATTGCTCTGTAGCACTCTCCCCGATCCTTCATTGGTTCCAGCATAATTCCCGATCCTTCATTGGTCTTCAGCATCCTTCCCGACCCTTCATTGGTCTTCAACATCCTTCCCGACCCTTCATTGGTCTTCAACATCCTTCCCGACCCTTCATTGGTCTTCAACATCCTTCCTGATCCTTCATTGGTCTTCAACATTCTCCCTGATCCTTCATCGGTCTCCAGCATTCCTACTAATCCTTCATTGGCCTCTAGTATTCTTCCCGATCCTTCATTGGTCTTCAGCATCCTTCCCGATCCTTCATTGGTCTTCGGCATGCTTCCCGATCCTTCATTGGTCTTCTTCTTCCTTCCCGATCCTTCATTGGTCTTCAGCATCCTTCCCGATCCTTCATTGGTCTTCGGCATCCTTCCCGATCCTTCATTGGTCTTCAGCATCCTTCCCGACCCTTCATTGGTCTTCGGCATCCTTCCCGACCCTTCATTGGTCTTCAGCATCCTTCCCAATCCTTCATTGGTCTTCAGCATCCTTCCCGACCCTTCATTGGTGTCCAGCATCCTTCCCGACCCTTCATTGTTCTTCAGCATCCTTCCCGATCCTTCATTGGTGTCCAGCATCCTTCCCGACCCTTCATTGGTCTTCAGCATCCTTCCCGACCCTTCATTGGTGTCCAGCATCCTTCCTAATTCTTCATTGGTCTTCAACATCCTTCCCGACCCTTCATTGGTCTTCAGCATCCTTCCCGACCCTTCATTGGTGTCCAGCATCCTTCCTAATTCTTCATTGGTCTTCAACATCCTTCCCGACCCTTCATTGGTGTCCAGCATCCTTCCTAATTCTTCATTGGTCTTCAACATCCTTCCCGACCCTTCATTGGTCTTCAGCATCCTTCCCGACCCTTCATTGGTGTCCAGCATCCTTCCCGACCCTTCATTGGTCTTCAACATCCTTCCTAATTCTTCATTGGTCTTCAACATCCTTCCCGACCCTTCATTGGTCTTCAGCATCCTTCCCGACCCTTCATTGGTGTCCAGCATCCTTCCTAATTCTTCATTGGTCTTCAACATCCTTCCCGACCCTTCATTGGTCTTCAGCATCCTTCCCGACCCTTCATTGGTCTTCAGCATCCTTCCCGACCCTTCATTGGTCTTCAGCATCCTTCCCAATCCTTCATTGGTCTTCAGCATCCTTCCCGACCCTTCATTGGTCTTCAGCATCCTTCCCGATCCTTCATTGGTGTCCAGCATCCTTCCCGACCCTTCATTGGTCTTCAGCATCCTTCCCGACCCTTCATTGGTCTTCAGCATCCTTCCCAATCCTTCATTGGTCTTCAGCATCCTTCCCGACCCTTCATTGGTCTTCAGCATCCTTCCCGACCCTTCATTGGTCTTCAGCATCCTTCCCGATCCTTCATTGGTGTCCAGCATCCTTCCCGACCCTTCATTGGTCTTCAACATCCTTCCTATTCCTTCATTGGTGTCCAGCAATCTTCCTGATTCTTCATTGGTCTTCAGCATCCTTCCTATTCCTTCATTGGTGTCCAGCAATCTTCCTGATTCTTCATTGGTCTTCAGCATCCTTCCCGATCCTTCATTGGTCTTCAGCACTCTCTCTGGTAGTTCATTAGGCTCCAGCACTCTCCCCGATCGTTCATTGGTCTCCAGCATTTTTCTCTAGCCTTCATTGGTGTGCATTGCGTCCTGAACCTTCTGCCAGGTGGACCAGTCCCCGCGTATGTTTGCGCTCCCAATATTAAGGATGCGGAGGGAGGAGCGCAGCGTCCTGGAGATTAGGAGGGGGAAGAGACACTTCATCACTCGGAAGGACGAGGAACGACAGGACAGAAACACATTATCCCCGCTCGCACCTCGTCCATCACGCTCGCAGCGGCGCGTCAATGACGGATACTTTGTATCGTAAAGCTGTCAAGACAAATAGCAGGAATGATGTGGATTCTCATGGATTAGGGAGACGTCTGTCCGTATTGATCCCGGGAGAGACGGAGGAGAATGCGTTTCCTGCGGTCCCCGGGGCCCCGTATTTTACAAACTGTATTTAACGCCACAAATTGCCTTCTGGTGCGTGCTGCGAGCGTCAGTGCTCATGAACCACCCAATTCCCAGCTTCTCCCCAGCGGCAGCGCTCATGAACCACCCAATTCCCAGCTTCTCCCCAGCGGCAGCGCTCATGAACCACCCAATTCCCAGCTTCTCCCCAGCGGCAGCGCTCATGAACCACCCAATTCCCAGCTTCTCCCCAGCGGCAGCGCTCATGAACCACCCAATTCCCAGCTTCTCCCTAGCGGCAGCGCTCATGAACCACCCAATTCCCAGCTTCTCCCCAGCGGCAGTGCTCATGAACCACCCAATTCCCAGCTTCTCCCCAGCGGCAGTGCTCATGAACCACCCAATTCCCAGCTTCTCCCCAGCGGCAGTGCTCATGAACCACCCAATTCCCAGCTTCTCCCCAGCGGCAGCGCTCATGAACCACCCAATTCCCAGCTTCTCCCTAGCGGCAGCGCTCATGAACCACCCAATTCCAAGCTTCTCCCCAGCGGCAGCGCTCATGAACCACCCAATTCCCAGCTTCTCCCCAGCGGCAGCGCTCATCAACCACCAATTCCCAGCTTCTCCCCAGCGGCAGCGCTCATAAACCACCCAATTCCCAGCTACTCCCCAGCGGCAGCGCTCATCAACCCCCAATTCCCACCTTCTCCCCAGCGGCAGCGCTCATAAACCACCCAATTCCCAGCTTCTCCCCAGCGGCAGCGCTCATCAACCCCCAATTCCCAGCTTCTCCCCAGCGGCAGCGCTCATAAACCACCCAATTCCCAGCTTCTCCCCAGCGGCAGCGCTCATGAACCACCCAATTCCCAGCTTCTCCCCAGCGGCAGCGCTCATGAACCACCCAATTCCCAGCTTCTCTCCAGCGGCAGCGCTCATAAACCACCCAATTCCCAGCTTCTCCCCAGCGGCAGCGCTCATGAACCACCCAATTCCCAGCTTCTCCCCAGCGGCAGCGCTCATGAACCACCCAATTCCCAGCTTCTCTCCAGCGGCAGCGCTCATGAACCACCCAATTCCCAGCTTCTCCCCAGCGGCAGCACTCATGAACCACCCAATTCCCAGCTTCTCCCCAGCGGCAGCGCTCATGAGCCACCCAATTCCCAGCTTCTCCCCAGAGGCAGCGCTCATAAACCACCCAATTCCCAGCTTCTCCCCAGCGGCAGCGCTCATGAACCACCCAATTCCCAGCTTCTCCCCAGCGGCAGCGCTCATGAACCACCCAATTCCCAGCTTCTCTCCAGCGGCAGCGCTCATGAACCACCCAATTCCCAGCTTCTCTCCAGCGGCAGCGCTCATGAACCACCCAATTCCCAGCTTCTCTCCAGCGGCAGCGCTCATGAACCACCCAATTCCCAGCTTCTCCCTATTGGTCTGCAGCACTCTCCCTGATCGTTCATTGGTCTGCTGCACCTTCCCTGATCGTTCATTGCTCTCCAGCATTCTCTAGCACTCTGTCTGATCCTTCATTGGGGAGACTTTCCCTCACTTCCTGTCCCAATGACAGGGTGTCACAACAGGAGGTGATTGGATATCTCTCTGATGGAAACCAACATCTTTGATGGTTCTTTGGTCTCCCTGATCACACCTGCCTCCTACACTCTCTTGGATCATTCCTTGGTCCCCAGCATTTTCCCTGATCGTTCAATGGTCCCCAGGACTCTCCACCATCATTCACTGGTCCCCAGGTCCCTCCACCATCATTCAATGGTCCCCAGGACTCTCCACCATCATGCAATGGTCCCCAGGACTCTCCACCATCATTCAGTGGTCCCCAGGACTCTCCACCATCATTCAGTGGTCCCCAGGACTCTCCACCATCATTCAGTGGTCCCCAGGACTCTCCACCATCATTCAGTGGTCCCCAGGACTCTCCACCATCATTCAGTGGTCCCCAGGACTCTCCACCATTATTCAGTGGTCCCCAGGACTCTCCACCACCATTCAGTGGTCCCCATGACTCTCCACCACCATTCACTGGTCTCCAGCACTCTCCACCATCATTCAATGGCCCCCAGGAATCTCCACCATCATTCAATGGTCCCCAGGACTCTCCACCACCATTCACTGGTCTCCAGCACTCTCCTTGAGAGTTCATTGGTACCCAGCATTCTTCCTGATTTTCATCGCTCTCCAGCATTCTCCACCATCATTCGCTGGTCTCCAGCACTCTGCTAGACCGTTCATTGGGGAGATTTTCCCTCATCTCCTGTCCCAATGACAAGGTGTCACAAGAACAGGAAGTGATTGGATATCTCTCCAATGGGGACAGAGATGGCAACAAATCACATCTTGTCTAGTGGAGATGAGAGGGGTTAGAACATCCCTAAGGCTTTTATTGATCACCATGTCTTCCTGTTTTGGTGGCACCCATATTCTCTCTCATCCTGGTGTCACCGGGACAGGAAGCGAGAGGAAATGTTTCTAATAAGGACGCGTTTACAACTTCAGATATTGAATCGTTTCCATTTGTCGGGAGTTCCCTCCATCCAATCTCAGCGCCTTGTTCGGTCTTAACTAAGGCTGTGCTAGGAATCCGAGTCACAGAAGGCGCGTCTCCGGCAGTAATGGAAACGTTTATTAACATCGCGAGCAAAAAGTAATTAAGAAGTGAGAGACGTCAGGGAAATGAATGTCTGTGATAGCTGAGCGCTGATATCTCATCAGAGGGGGAACCAGGGGCTATTGTCTGTGTCACGGCGGGTTCAAGAGGACCGGTCATGGCTGGGCCTAGGCAAGGATCTCATTGGTCGGTCCTACATCAGTACAATTATAGCAATATATATATATATATGTACGGTATATGTTGTTTTTTTTCATGTCCTTACAGAGATTGGTCCGGGCATGTCACTTAAATCTTACCCCCATCCTCCGGTTGTACTGGCTCCTCCCCTTCAGTCTTGCACAGGTGTACCGGCTCCTCCCCTTCGTTCTTGCACAGGTGTACCGGCTCCTCCCCTTCGTTCTTGCACAGGTGTACCGGCTCCTCCCCTCCAGTCTTGTACAGGTGTCCCGGCTCCTCCCCTTCAGTCTTGCACAGGTGTACCGGCTCCTCCCCTCCAGTCTTGCACATGTGTACCGGCTCCTCCCCTTCAGTCTTGCACAGGTGTACCGGCTCCTCCCCTTCAGCCTTGCACAGGTGTACCGGCTCCTCCCCTTCAGCCTTGCACAGGTGTACCGGCTCCTCCCCTTCAGTCTTGCACAGGTGTACCGGCTCCTCCCCTTCAGTCTTGAAAAGATGTACCGGCTCCTCCCCTTCAGTCTTGCACAGGTGTACCGGCTCCTCCCCCCCAGTCTTGCACAGGTGTACCGGCTCCTCCCCTCCAGTCTTGCACAGGTGTACCGGCTCCTCCCCTCCAGTCTTGCACAGGTGTACCGGCTCCTCTCCTTCAGTCTTGCACAGGTGTACCGGCTCCTCCCCTTCAGTCTTGCACAGGTGTACTGGCTCCTCCCCTCCAGTCTTGCACAGGTGTACCGGCTCCTCCACTCCAGTCTTGCACAGGTGTACCGGCTCCTCCACTCCAGTCTTGCACAGGTGTACCGGCTCCTCCCCTCCAGTCTTGCACAGGTGTACCGGCTCCTCCCCTTCAGTCTTGCACAGGTGTACCGGCTCCTCCCCTTCAGTCTTGCACAGGTGTACCGGCTCCTCCCCTTCAGTCATCCACATGTTAAGGGTTATCAGGAATATTAGTGATCGGGGTTGTATTGAATTGAATGTTAAAGCCCGGCCATGACCGATTCCCTCTCAGCTGACCATACCCAACCCAAGGCCCTCCCTGGCAGGGACACAGTTAAGTTCTCCCGGCTAGGAGACATGGGCGCTGGGTGGGTATTCACGTCCGCAGGGACATCTCAGTCTGAGGCCGACGAGGAAGGCGGATGTGAACCTTAATGAATTCAATTACTGGCAGAACACAGCCCTGGGCCCAGCATAGGAGACGGCGGGCAGGATAAACACTGCGTTCGGTGGGTGTGTCCAGGCAGCCATCCAGGAGTGCAGCGCGGTTCTGCATTGGGCACCGGTGCCCTGGAGTCACAATCCAGTAAGGACACCGGCTGGTTGGAGTGTGTATGGCCGTCTCCATGTTTGGAGGATAATTGGTGTCACCACAGACCGGCCCTCCCATGTGTGTGATGATAAGGCTGGGATGGGGCGTGAGAAGCAAAGCTTCGGAGGGAGGTACTGAGGTGAATCCTGCCCCAAGAGCTTACAGTCTAAAAGAAACGGTGAACCTACGGGGAAAAATGATGTGAAGAGAGAGTTCCAAACACTGAAGATGTGTGTTCTGAGGGTGGCGAGAAGTACGAGATAAGAAGGAGCAGCATGGGAGAAGTCCTGGAGGTGTGAATGAGAAATAGTTACCTGGGGAAAGAGAGTCCCAGAGAAGGAGAACAGCATGGGAGAAGTCTTGGGGATGTGACTGGAAAGAGAGATTCAGAGGAGGGCAGCATGGCAGAAGTTACGGGGTTGTGATTAGGAAGTGGTGACGTGGAGGAAGAGAGATCCAGAGAAGTTCTGAGGTTGTAATTGGGAAGTGGTGACTTGGAGGAAGAGAGATCCAGAGGAGTTCTGTGGTTGTGATTGGGAAGTGGTGACCTGGAGGAAGAGAGATCCAGAGGAGTTCCGGGGTTGTAATTGGAAAGTGGTGACTTGGAGGAAGAGAGATCCAGAGGAGTTCTGAGGTTATGATTGGGCAGTGGTGACTTGGAGGAAGAGAGATCCAGTGGAGTTCTGTGGTTGTGATTGGATCCCTCTTCCTCCAAGTCACCCCTTCCCAATCACAACCACAGAACTCCACTGGATCTCTCTTCCTCCAAGTCACCCCTTCCCAATCACAACCACAGAACTCCACTGGATCTCTCTTCCTCCAAGTCACCCCTTCCCAATCACAACCACAGAACTCCACTGGATCTCTCTTCCTCCAAGTCACCACTGCCCAATCATAACCTCAGAACTCCTCTGGATCTCTCTTCCTCCAAGTCACCACTTTCCAATTACAACCTCAGAACTTCTCTGGATCCCTCTTCCTCCAAGTCACCCCTTCCCAGAGAAGTTCTGAGGTTGTAATTGGAAAGTGGTGACTTGGAGGAAGAGAGATCCAGAGACGTTCTGAGGTTGTGATTAGGAGGTGGTGACTTTGAGGAAGAGAGATCCAGAGAAGGACAGCAGCATTTAAGAAGTCCTTGGGATGTGATTTGGAAATAGTGGACCAGAAGAAGAAAAAAATCTAGAGGCCTGCAGCATGGGAGAAGTTCTGGGGTTCTGATTGGGATGTGTTGACCTGGTTGAAGAGAGATCCAGAGGAAAGCAGCAATAGAGAAGTCCTTGATGTTTTGATTGGGGAATGGTGACCTGGAGGAAGAGACATCCAGAGAAGGAGGGCAGCATTTGAGAAGTCCTTGGTGTGGTTGGGAATAGTGACCCAGAAGATGAATCTGGAGGAGTGCAGCATGGGAAAAATTCAGGAGGTATGACTGGGAAATGGTGACCCAGATGAAGAGAGATGCAAAGGAGAACCACATGGGAGGAGTTCTGGGTTTGTAATTAGGAAGTAGTGACCTGGAGAAAGAGAGATCCAGAGGAGAGCAGCAGCATTTAAGAAGTCCTTGGGGTGTGATTTAGAAATGGTAAAAAGAAAAAATCTGGAGGCACGGGAAAAGTTCTGAAGGTGTGCCTGGAAAGTGGTGACCCTGAGGAAGAGAGATCCAGAGGAGGAGAGCAGCATAGGAGCAGTTCTGGGGTTGTGATTGAGAAGTGGTGACCCAGAGGAAGAGAGATCCAGATAAAAAGGGCACTTGAGAAGTCCTTGGGGTGTGATTTGGAAACGGCAACCCAAAATTAGAGATCTGGAGGAGTGCAGCAAGTTCTGGAGGTGTGATTGGTCAGTGGTGTCCTGGAGGAAGAGAATGCCAGAGTAGAGCAGCATGGGAGACATTTTGTGGGGGTCACTGGGAAATGATGACCCATAGGAATAAAGCTCTAGAACGGTGGTGCATGGGGGAGGTCCTGGAGGTGGGACTGGGAAGAGGAATCCAGAAAAGGAGGGCAGCATATCAGATGTTCTAGGGTGTGATTGGGCAGTTGTGCCACAGAGGAGGTGAGATCCAGAGAAGTCCAAAAGGTGTGATTGGGAAGTGGTGACTTGGAGGAAGAGAGATCCAGAGAAGGAGGAAGGCATTAGAGACGTCCTTGGGGTGTGACAGGGGAATGATGACCCGGAAGAAGAGAAATCTACAGGAGAGTAGCCTGGGAGAAGTTCTGGAGGTGTCAATGGGAAGTGGTGACCCAGAAGAGAGATCCAGAGGAGGAGAAAGGCATTAGAGATGTCCTTGGGGTGTGACTGGGAAAGGATGACTAGGGAAAAGAAGTCTATAGGAGAGTAGCATGGGAGAAGTTCTGGAGGTGTCAGTGGGAAGTGGTGACCCAGAAGAAGAGAGATCCAGAGGAGGAGGAAGGCATTAGAGACGTCATTGGGGTGTGACCGGGAAATGATGACCCGGAAGAAGAGAAGTCTACAGGAGAGTAGCCTGGGAGACGTTCTGGAGATGTCAATGGGAAGTGGTGACCCAGAAGAAAAGAGATCCAGAGGAGGAGGAAGGCATTAGAGACGTCCTTGGGGTGTGACTGGGAAATGATGACCCGGAAGAAGAGAAGTCTATAGGATGGTAGCATGGGATAAGTTCTGGAGGTGTCAATGGGAAGTGGTGACCCAGAAGAAGAGAGATCCAGAGGAGGAGGAAGGCATTAGAGCCGTCCTTTGGGTGTGACAGGGAAATGATGACCCGGAAGAAGAGAAATCTATAGGAGAGTAGCATGGGAGATCCAGAGGAGGAGGAAGGCATTAGAGACGTCCTTGGGTTGTGACTGGGAAATGATAACGCGGAAGAGGAGAAGTCTATAGGAGAGTAGCATGGGAGAAGTTCTGGAGGTGTCAATGGGAAGTGGTGACCCAGAAGAAGAGAGATCCAGAGGAGGAGGAAGGCATTAGAGACGTCCTTGGGGTGTGATTTGGAAACGGCAACCCAAAATTAGAGATCTGGAGGAGTGCAGCAAGTTCTGGAGGAGTGATTGGTCAGTGGTGTCCTGGAGGAAGAGAATGCCAGAGTAGAGCAGCATGGGAGACATTTTGTGGGGGTCACTGGGAAATGATGACCCATAGGAATAAAGCTCTAGAACGGTGGTGCATGGGGGAGGTCCTGGAGGTGGGACTGGGAAGAGGAATCCAGAAAAGGAGGGCAGCATATCAGATGTTCTAGGGTGTGATTGGGCAGTTGTGCCACAGAGGAGGTGAGATCCAGAGAAGTCCAAAAGGTGTGATTGGGAAGTGGTGACTTGGAGGAAGAGAGATCCAGAGAAGGAGGAAGGCATTAGAGACGTCCTTGGGGTGTGACAGGGGAATGATGACCCGGAAGAAGAGAAGTCTACAGGAGAGTAGCCTGGGAGAAGTTCTGGAGGTGTCAATGGGAAGTGGTGACCCAGAAGAGAGATCCAGAGGAGGAGAAAGGCATTAGAGATGTCCTTGGGGTGTGACTGGGAAAGGATGACTAGGGAAAAGAAGTCTATAGGAGAGTAGCATGGGAGAAGTTCTGGAGGTGTCAGTGGGAAGTGGTGACCCAGAAGAAGAGAGATCCAGAGGAGGAGGAAGGCATTAGAGACGTCATTGGGGTGTGACCGGGAAATGATGACCCGGAAGAAGAGAAGTCTACAGGAGAGTAGCCTGGGAGACGTTCTGGAGATGTCAATGGGAAGTGGTGACCCAGCAGAAAAGAGATCCAGAGGAGGAGGAAGGCATTAGAGACGTCCTTGGGGTGTGACTGGGAAATGATGACCCGGAAGAAGAGAAGTCTATAGGATGGTAGCATGGGATAAGTTCTGGAGGTGTCAATGGGAAGTGGTGACCCAGAAGAAGAGAGATCCAGAGGAGGATGAAGGCATTAGAGACGTCCTTGGGGTGTGACAGGGGAATGATGACTCGGAAGAAGAGAGATCCAGAGACGGAGAAAGGCATTAGAGATGTCCTTGGGGTGTGACTGGGAAAGGATGACAAGGGAAAAGAAGTCTAAAGGAGAGTAGCATGGGAGAAGTTCTGGAGGTGTCAGTGGGAAATGGTGACCCAGAAGAAGAGAGATCCAGAGGAGGAGGAAGGCATTAGAGACGTCCTTGGGGTGTGACAGGGGAATGATGACCCAGAAGAAGAGAAGTATATAGGAGAGTAGCATGGGAGATCCAGAGGAGGAGGAAAGCATTAGAGACGTCCTTGGGGTGTGACAGAGAAATGATGACCCGGAAGAAGAGAAATCTATAGGAGAGTAGCATGGGAGAAGTTCTGGAGGTGTCAATGGGAAGTGGTGACCCAGAAGAAGAGAGATCCAGAGGAGGAGGAAGGCATTAGAGACGTCCTTGGGGTGTGACCGGGAAATGATGACCCGGAAGAAGAAAAGTCTACAGGCGAGTAGCATGGGAGATCCAGAGGAGGAGGAGGAAGGCATTAGAGACGTCCTTGGGTTGTGACAGGGAAATGATAACGCGGAAGAAGAGAAGTCTATAGGAGAGTAGCATGGGAGATCCAGAGGAGGAGGAAGGTATCAGAGACGTCCTTGGGGTGTGACAAGGGAATGATGACCCGGAAGAAGAGAAGTCTATAGGAGAGTAGCATGGGAGAAGTTCTGGAGGTGTCAATGGGAAGTGGTGACCCAGAAGAAGAGAGATCCAGAGACGGAGGAAGGCATCAGAGACGTCCTTGGGGTGTGACAAGGGAATGATGACCCGGAAGAAGAGAAGTCTATAGGAGAGTAGCATGGGAGATCCAGAGGAGGAGGAAGGTATCAGAGACGTCCTTGGGGTGTGACAAGGGAATGATGACCCGGAAGAAGAGAAGTCTATAGGAGAGTAGCATGGGAGAAGTTCTGGAGGTGTCAATGGGAAGTGGTGACCCAGAAGAAGAGAGATCCAGAGGAAGTCAGCACGGGGTTATTGGTGTTAACTTGGCGTAATCCAGTTTTTTCCTCTTTTTGGCCATTTTTCTCTTTCTACCATTGAGCTTCAACATTTGAAGGTAGAAGAGGAAGCAGGAAAAGGAACGGCAGTGAGTCGTCTGGCCTTCACCGCTAGATCCTGCTGTGTGTTTGGTGTAGCAGGTCCTTTGTCATCGTCAGTCAGGATGGCGTAGAATGGAGCAGCTGCTGGGAAAATATTGATCGCCCTTTGCTGTCTAATAACACAGGAATTATGGCTGAATGAAGGGGGGGAGGGGGTCTGCTGTTCCTGAAAAATTGGGCAATTGCCCATGTTCCTGGTTCTAAATTCAGGTGGTGTGCCCATTGGCCATTGGTGGAGTAGCAGGCTGGGTTCAATAGCAGCCAGGCCCACCTGGAGGTCATTGGGTGCCACTCTTCTTATGCCCCCAGGTTGGTTCTCCCATCCCGTAGACCTTCTAGGGATCAACACCTCACTTTTCTATCTATTTACTTCCTAATATGACTCCGTAGCTATGAATCCCAGACTCCGGTGTCATGTGGATGGTGTGCAGTTCCCAGCATGCTCCGCTTCTCCTCTGCTGAGGTTGCTGTGGAATGAAATGCGCACAGCTTATCAGGCTGGAGCGATCTCATCTATGAGCTTACAGGGTGTCCAGTAAAACATTTAGTATGTTGGCAGAGCGCAGGGACGGAGGTAAGGGAAAGACGGGCCCCTAGGAGAAGAAGACGACACGTTTCGGTTTCAGACACCCCCTTTATCAGGGTTCAGATGGAGCCTAAAATTGAAAATGTATAGGCAGCGCTCTTTCAGTTGGTGGTCTAAAGAATGTAAACAAGGACAAGAGTGCCCCTGAAGTCGTTACTGCATTTGAAGAAAAATGAGAAGCCAACACGTTTCGGGGTCAGACACCCCCCTTTTGTCAGGGTTCAGATGGGGCCTAAATTTGAAACTTTACAAGCAGTGCTCTATCAACCTGGGTACCTTGGAGGTCCCGGGAAAGGTCTGAAGAATGTAAAGAAGGATGAGAGCGTCCTTCAAGTCTTTACTGCATGTGGCAAGAAATGGGGAGAAGAAGCCAACGTGTTTCAGGGTCAGACACCCCCCCTTCTTCAGGACTCAGATTCTCAGATGAGGCCTAAAATGTATAGGCAGCGCTCTGTCAACTGGGGTACCTTAGGGGGGTCCCGGGCATAGTCTGAAGAATGTAAACAAGGAAGAGAGCACCCTTCAAGTCTTTGCTGCATGTGGCAAGAAATGGGGAGAAGAAGCCAACGTGTTTCAAGGTCGGACACCCCCCTTTGTCAGGGTTCAGATGGGGCCTAAATTTGAAACTTTATAAGCAGAGCTCTATCAACCTGGGTACCTTGGAGGTCCCGGGAAAGGTCTGAAGAATGTAAAGAAGGAGAGAGCATCCTTCAAGTCTTTACTGCATGTGGCAAGAAATGGGGAGAAGCCAACGTGTTTCAGGGTCGGACACCCCCCTTTTTCAGGACTCAGATGTGGCCTAAAATGTAGAGGCAGCGCTCTGTCAACTGGGGTACCTTGGGGGGTCCCAGGAATAGTCTAAAGAATGTAGACAAGGAAGAGAGCACCCCTCAAGTCTTTACTGCATGTGGCAAGAAATGGGGAGAAGAAGCCAACGTGTTTCAGGGTCAGACACCCCCCCTTCTTCAGGACTCAGATTCTCAGATGAGGCCTAAAATGTATAGGCAGCGCTCTGTCAACTGGGGTACCTTGGGGGGTCCCAGGAAAGGTCTGAAGACTGTAAAGAAGGATGAGAGGGTCCTTCAAGTCTTTATTGCATGTGGCAAGAAATGGGGAGAAGAAGCCAACGTGTTTCAGGGTCAGACACCCCCCCTTCTCAGATGGAACCTAAAATGTAACATGTAGAGGCAGCGCCCTTTCAGTTGGGGCACCTTGGTGGTCTGAAGAATGTAAACAAGGACAAGAGTGTTCCTGAAGTCGTTACTGCATTTGAACAGAAATGAGAAGCCAACACGTTTCAGGGTCAGACACCCCCCTTTGTCAGGGCAAGATGGGGCCTAAATTTGAGACATTGTCAACCGGGGTACCTTGGAGGTTCAGGGAAAGGTCTGAAGAATGTAAACAAGGAAGAGAGCGTCCTTCAAGTCTTTACTGCATGTGGCAAGAAATGGGGAGAAGCCAGCATGTTTCAGGGTCAGCCACCCCCCTTTCTTCAGGACTCAGATGCTTATATGAGGCCTGAAATGTAGAGGCAGCGCTCTGTCAACTGGGGTACCTTGAGGGTCCCGGGAAAGGTCTGAAGAATGTAAAGAAGGATGAGAACACTCCAAGTCTTTACTGCATGTGGCAAGAAATGGGGAGAAGAAGCCAACGTGTTTCAGGGTCAGACACCCCCCCTTCTTCAGGACTCAGATTCTCAGATGAGGCCTAAAATGTATAGGCAGCGCTCTGTCAACTGGGGTACCTTAGGGGGGTCCCGGGCATAGTCTGAAGAATGTAAACAAGGAAGAGAGCACCCTTCAAGTCTTTGCTGCATGTGGCAAGAAATGGGGAGAAGAAGCCAACGTGTTTCAAGGTCGGACACCCCCCTTTTGTCAGGGTTCAGATGGGGCCTAAATTTGAAACTTTATAAGCAGTGCTCTATCAACCTGGGTACCTTGGTGGTCCCGGGAAAGGTCTGAAGAATGTAAAGAAGGATGAGAGCGTCCTTCAAGTCTTTACTGCATGTGACAAGAAATGGGGAGAAGAAGCCAACGTGTTTCAGGGTCGGACACCCCCCCTTTTTCAGGACTCAGATGTGGCCTAAAATGTAGAGGCAGCGCTCTGTCAACTGGGGTACCTTGGGGGGTCCCGGGAATAGTCTAAAGAATGTAGACAAGGGAGAGAGCACCCCTCAAGTCTTTACTGCATGTGGTAAGAAATGGGGAGAAGAAGTCAGCGTGTTTCAGGGTCAGACACCCCCCTTCTTCAGGGCTTAGATTCTCAGATGAGGCCTAAAATGTAGAGGCAGCGCTCTGTCAACTGGGGTACCTTGGGGGGTCCCAGGAAAGGTCTGAAGACTGTAAAGAAGGATGAGAGGGTCCTTCAAGTCTTTATTGCATGTGGCAAGAAATGGGGAGAAGAAGCCAACGTGTTTCAGGGTCAGACACCCCCCCTTCTCAGATGGAACCTAAAATGTAACATGTAGAGGCAGCGCCCTTTCAGTTGGGGCACCTTGGTGGTCTGAAGAATGTAAACAAGGACAAGAGTGTTCCTGAAGTCGTTACTGCATTTGAACAGAAATGAGAAGCCAACACGTTTCAGGGTCAGACACCCCCCTTTGTCAGGGCAAGATGGGGCCTAAATTTGAGACATTGTCAACCGGGGTACCTTGGAGGTTCAGGGAAAGGTCTGAAGAATGTAAACAAGGAAGAGAGCGTCCTTCAAGTCTTTACTGCATGTGGCAAGAAATGGGGAGAAGCCAGCATGTTTCAGGGTCAGCCACCCCCCTTTCTTCAGGACTCAGATGCTTATATGAGGCCTGAAATGTAGAGGCAGCGCTCTGTCAACTGGGGTACCTTGAGGGTCCCGGGAAAGGTCTGAAGAATGTAAAGAAGGATGAGAACACTCCAAGTCTTTACTGCATGTGGCAAGAAATGGGGAGAAGAAGCCAACGTGTTTCAGGGTCGGACACCCCCCCTTCTTTAGGACTCAGATTCGGCCTAAAATGTAGAGGCAGCGCTCTGTCAATTGGGGTACCTTGGGGGGTCCCGGGAATAGTCTGAAGAATGTAAACAAGGATGAGAGCACCCCTCAAGTCTTTACTGCATGTGGTAGGAAATGGGGAGAAGCCAACGTGTTTCAGGATCGGACATCCCCCCTTTCTTCAGGACTCAGATTCTCAGATGAGGCCTGAAATGTAGAGGCAGCGCTCTGTCAACCGGGGTACCTTGGGGGTCCCGGGAATAGTCTGAAGACTGTAAAGAAGGAAGAGAGTGTCCTTCAAGTCTTTATTGCACGTGACAAGAAATTAGGAGAGGAATCCGACACGTTTCGAGGTCAGGTATCCCCCTTCGTCAGGGTAATTGATAAAACCGTTCGCTCCAATGTAAAGAGATATTCGATCCAGTGGGATGGGTCCCTGGAAAGGCAAGATCAGTGCTGTCAGACCTCATCCCATAAAAAAAAAAATGGCAGTTGGAGGGATGAAACCCTGAAAGGACAGTCATTTTGTAAGAAGATGAGGAATGCAGAAGGAGGGAAGGTGACGCGATTGGCTTTATATTTGGAACACGATGTTAGATAATGTGCCAATTATAGAGAGGCGGGGGGGTCACATGACTAGAATGAACACGAATGATGGCGGTCACATGTTCCCATCATACCTGGGGGGGGGTGACCGTGATGCCACACCATACAGAGCAGGAAGCATGGGGGGGGAGGGGCCATTACATCTGGATAATTGTCCCCGGAGATCCGGGAAGGATAATATCTGACGTTTCGTGTTCCGGGCGTCAGTAAATCACCCTTCAGGGAGGTCCTGACCGCAGCGGGCGCCCGGGGTCTTTCCTCGGGTCGTATCGGACCCCCCACTCCCCCGACCAACGGTGACTCCAGCTGCTGACAGGAACCAGACGGCCCCAGAAGATCCAATAGGGCCCCTTATTAAATCATATTATAGGCATGTAATGTGGTTATACGGGAACGCACAGGCACCTGTTACCATGGCGACGAGAAGAGAGCGCCGTTCCCAGCACCCAGCGTTAACCCGTGCTGTACCGGAGAGACGCCGGCAGTAACCCCGCAAGTGCCAGAGTCCAGGCGGCATTCACCCCCCCCCCAATAGGTGCCAATACAAGGGGGCGTTAACCCCGTATGAGCCAAGCATGGCGTATTGGCCTAATTTCTCCATCATGAGGAGGGGAGACTGAGGAAATGCCTCCTCCTACAAAGGTACAATGTACAGTCTGATCACTGGGGGAGGAGACTGAGGAAATGCCTCCTCCTCCTCCTACAAAGGTACAATGTTCAGTCTGATCACTGGGGGAGGAGACTGAGGAAATGCCTCCTCCTACAAAGTTACAATGTACAGTCTGATCACTGGGGGAGGGGAGACTGAGGAAATGCCTCCTCCTACAAAGGTACAATGTACAGTCTGATCACTGGGGGAGGAGACTGAGGAAATGCCTCCTCCTCCTTCTACAAAGTTACAATGTACAGTCTGATCACTGGGGGAGGGGGACTGAGGAAATGCCGCCTCCTCCTTCTACAAAGTTACAATGTACAGTCTGATCACTGGGGGAGGGGGACTGAGGAAATGCCGCCTCCTCCTCCTTCTACAAAGTTACAATGTACAGTCTGATCACTGGGGGAGGAGACTGAGGAAATGCTTCCTCCTCCTTCTACAAAGTTACAATGTACAGTCTGATCACTGGGGAGGAGACTGAGGAAATGCTTCCCCCTCCTTCTACAAAGTTACAATGTAGAGTCTGATCACTGGGGGAGGAGACTGAGGAAATGCCTCCTCCTCCTTCTACAAAGTTACAATGTACAGTCTGATCACTGGGGGAGGAGACTGAGGAAATGACTCCTCCTCTGTCTACAAAGGTACAATGTACAGTCTGATCACTGGGGGAGGGGAGACTGAGGACACGCCTCCTCCTCCTTCTACAAAGTTACAATGTACAGTCTGATCACTGGGGGAGGAGACTGAGGACATGACTCCTCCTGCCTGCAGCAGACTGGTGACATCCCAGGTCACTGACTGTAGGTGGGATTGGCGCTGTACGTTGTCGGGAATTCATTGGCCGACATGTAAAGTGAGTGACAGGTCGCCTTTAGAAGAGGGCGGGGTGTGGGCGGAGCACAGACAGCGCTGACCAGTTGTTTTGCTTTGCAGACTATTTCACGGACCCGACATTGCCAGCGACGGTCCGGGAGAAGATGAGCCGGTCCCAGGCAGAGGACGAATCCCATGGCGGGGCTTGTGACGGCCGGCGATCGATCTAACGCTCGGTGTGGGGGATGGGCACCCAGAGCCACACCCGACCCGCTCACACGTGTGCGTTTTACATGCGTTACGTCTGAACTCCATGGAACGGCTGTGTGCTGCGGATGTGGACAGGACACAATGATAACACGGGGACCCACGGCAGCCATTTTCCCAGATTTGATTGGCTGCAACAACACGGATGTTCCGCGGTGTAATAGCGAAGCTGATGTTTCATTTGTTCGTATGTTCCCCCATCAACATGTTAATAAAGTTTTTAAATAAAACCTGTTTTCATGACATACTTTATTTTATACCCAGTGATGTCATCACTGGGTCTCTGTGCTTCTCTATGCAATGCAGGCTGATCATGGCTGGTGGGAGGGGCCACCAGGGGGCTGTACATAGCTTCCTGAAAACATCTCAGTACCTGGCTTCACTACTGCTCTCGGGAGCCCTCAGTCCTGATGCAAGCAGTGGGAGGATTTATGCAAATATCTAAATGCTGCGATGGGTGGGTATCAGTCTGGAGGAGTGGGCGTTTCTAGACAGGCAAGGCAACGCCCACTATGAATGAAAGAACTGATGAGTGGGGCGGGGCCAGGGATAGTCAGGCTGGGGAGGAAAATACTAGATGATGCCGGACATCCTCCAGCCAGGAAATGGGGCGGAGCTCTCTCTGACTGGCTGCAGCTTCTAATGCACATTGTGAGATGGTCCCAGTGTGCGGTGACATCAGAGGAAGCCGATTCATTCCAGGGGAGGAGCCGGGACACCTGTGCAAGACTGAAGGGGAGGAGCCGCTACACCTGTGCAAGACTGAAGGGGAGGATCCGGTACACCTGTGCAAGACTGAAGGGGAGGAGCCGCTACACCTGTGCAAGACTGAAGGGGAGGAGCCGGTACACCTGTGCAAGACTGAAGGGGAGGAGCCGGTACACCTGTGCAAGACTGAAGGGGAGGAGCCGGTACAACTGTGCAAGACTGGAGGGGAGGAGCCGGTACACCTGTGCAAGACTCGAGGGGAGGAGCCGGTACACCTGTGCAAGACTGAAGGGGAGGAGCCGGTACACTTGCACAAGACTGAAGAGGAGGAGCCGGTACACCTGTGTAAGACTGAAGGGGAGGAGCCGGTACACCCGAAGGATAGAGACCCGGAAGTGGGTTCCGGAGTCGGGAGTGAAGGTTCCGGAGGGTCCCGGTGAAGTTCCGGCACTGCATTACCCGTATAGATCCGGGGATCTCCGCAGACAATAGAATGTGTAAATACAGATCCTCTGCGATCGATTCCTCCTCCCGGCCGACTTCTGCTCATTGATTTCCGTAATTCCGGCTTTAAATACTTGATGTCTATTGAAGACGGCTAATCCGCCCTTCCCCCGGCCGCCATCACTCATCCTGGGGGGGGGGGGAGGGGCAGAGACACGCCACGCTCCCATCATCCTCTCTGCTCACCTCCAGATCGCAGCGTCCAACTCATTCCCATCCTCCGCTCCCATTGGCTGCTGACATTTCTTGATGGCGGGAATCCCCAGAATCCCCATTTATGGCTCCCTGCCTCCGCACAGAGCTGGAGAGTCAATAACAGGCATCCCCTGCAACGTCCTCCGGCTTCCGGCACCGCGAGCGTGGAGTTGTACCGCAACACCGGCACCGATCGTGAGTTGGGCGTCGGTCTGACCAATCCCGGTATCTACAGGGCAGAAGCAGGCGAGATCTGCAGTAGAGGCTACAGAGACCCCCAACCAAAGCTGGAAGGCTGGTGTGACCTCTAACCCCCCGTATTGGGCGAGGTCCAAAAAGAGGGTCCCGCCGTGACCTCATGGAGCGCCAACACCGCTGATATTTTACTGATGGGCGGGGTCAGGGGCGGACTGACAACTAATGGGGCCCCCCGGGCAATAGGGGATCATGGGGCCCCTGTGTCCTTGCCCACACTCAAAAAAGCCTATGAAAAAGGTACTAGGGGCATCTCATGGGGCCCCCTACTGACCCTGGGCCCTCGGGCAGTGCCCGAGTTTCCAAATGATCAGTCCGCCCCTGGGCGGGGTCTTGGGGCACGGCTTCTCATTGGTCCGGGGACTGGAACGATCCGTGCGTTTTGGCGTGGGTGCAGTTTTCCTGCGTTGAGGCGCTTTGCCGGCCCATTCATAATGAAAGGGGGCTTCCTCAGCACTGCGCACGGTGAAAACAGCGAGACGAAGCGCCCGTTACATTGGCGCGGTGCGTCACCCTCATCACGTCACTCGCTGAAAATAACCAGCCGCCTGTGCGGCAAAACGTCCCCAAAATCTGCTGCGCCCCCAAACTTCTGATGGCGGTGCAGTATGGCGGCTTGTCACACCTGAGAGCGCGAACGCTGCCACAACACGTGACACGCGGGACCCTGCGGTGTGGTAATGCATGCTGTGTGTCCGGGTCACATGTAACATATTATTTAGTTTATAGATTTTTATTTATTTTTTAAACAAAAGTATAATTTTTATTATTACAAAAAGTCTAAAAAAAAAGTTATTTTGACACAAACAACATCTTGTATATATCAGGAAATGCAGCTAAATGGCGCCCAACACAATATACAGATTTATATTAAATTCATAAGGTCATAAAAAAAACCCAAAAAAAATATTTTATATATTTATTTAAGGGGCTTGAGAAGTGACCACATAGTGGACTTTTATTTCAATATTTGGATGAGGATTTATATATATATACACTGTACGTATCTATAAATACATTTCTATATTTAGGAGCTAATCTAAGTGTCCAAGTTCCCCATAGTTCATACATATTTTATTTTTTTTAATTACAAAAAAGTATATTTGTATAATATATTTATGAGCCCCCCATAATTTATATATGCAATATATATATATATATAAAATATTAAATTTAAAAAAATAATCAAAAAAGTATGTTTTATTTATATTTAAAAAGTATATCGACATATATATATATATATATTTCTGATTTATTTATTTCAGGTATTTATAAATAATAAATATATATACACTCTCACACAAACTGTATGTTGGATATGTCCAGCTTTCCATAATGTAATTATTTTTTTTTTTTTTCATTAAAAATAGTATTTTATATTTATGTATATATAGAGTTAAAACACGTGTCCAGGTTCCCCAGAGTTTAATTAAAAGCTTTTTATTTTTTCATATTTACTTAAAAAAATTATATATATACACACATATATATGTGTGTGTGTGTGTGTGTGTATATATATATATATATATATGTTATGAGCTAAAACATGTCCAGGTTTATTTTATTTATATATATATATATATATACACATACATACCTCCATTGTATGTAAATAGATTTTTAATTAAAATGTATTTTAAATTTTATATATATATTTATTTCTGATTTTTTTTTTTTTGGTACTTATATATAATAAATAATAAATATATACACACACTCACACAAACTGTATGTTGGATATGTCCAGGTTTCCCATAATGTAATCATTTTTTTTTTTTTCATTAATATAGTATTTTATATTTATGTATATATAGAGTTAAAACACGTGTCCAGGTTCTCCATAGTTTAATTAAAAGCTTTTTATTTTTTCATATTTATAAAAATTTTTATATATATATATATATATATATATATATATATATATATATATATATATGTATGTATGTGATGAGCTAAAACATGTCCAGGTTTCTTATTTATTTTATATATATATATATATATATATATATATATACACACATACACATATATACACATACATACCTCCATAGATTTTTTATTAAAATGTATTTTACATTATATATATATATATATATATATATTTATTTATGATTTATTTCGGGTACTTATATATAGTAAATATTAAATATATATTAATAAATAAATATACACACACTCACACAAACTGTATGTTGGATATTTCCCATAATGTAATCATTTTCTTTTTTCATTAAAATAGTCTTTTATATTTATGTGTGTATATATATATATATATATATATATATACACACACACACATATACATACCTCCATTGTATGTAAATAGATTTTTAATTAAAATGTATTTTATGATACATATATATATATATTTTATGAGCTAAGACATGTCCAGGTTCTTTATTTATTATTTTATATATATAAAATATACATATATGTGTAAATATATATATGTGTGTGTTTATATTTATATATATTTATTTCTGATTTATTGTTTAATATATATATCTATATATAGATATAGATATGTATATATATATACACACACACATAAATACATACCAACTGTATATTGGATATGTCCAGGTTCCCCATAATGTAATAATTTTTTTTTTATAATTTTTTTATTTATAGAAAAAAAAAATATTTTCTTTAAATAATGTTTTATATTTATAGAAAAATGTATATATATATATATATATATATATATATATATATATATGTTCTGAGCTAAAACATGTCCAGGATCCTTATTTATTATAATTTATGTCAATGTACAATATATATATATGTAAAGCGCGGCGTAAATTGACGGCGCTATATAAGTAGCTGACATAAATAAATGCTATAATTTATATATATTTACACACCACATTTCACACAGATAAATTAAAATGTATTTTAGATATTTCTATATCTGTAAATGTTATAATTTATTTATTTTTGACCGTCGCTTGTTCCTGCGCCTTTTGAGCAATACATCACATTCATCGTTTTCTGCCATCGAACGCCTTGAGCGGCACGTGGAATTCAATGACAACGCATCAAAATGCATTTAACTTGCGTTTTGATGCGTCTGTACAGACTTTGGTCAATGGCCGTCATCGTATCCTCGCGTCGGCGCACGTTGATAGGCGACAACGCACCTTGGCGCACGCTCATGGATCTATACGGGCCTTTACCGTTCCCGCGGAGTGTGAATCCGCCCGGACCGCGCTCTTGGACATCCTTGGCGCCATTGGACTGGGATTGGACAACGAGCATTTTTGGCCTCCGACTGTCCAAGCGACGAGGTTTTTTTTTTTTTTGAAGGGATTACACAGAGCTCTGAGCTGCTGGGAATTAATTAATAATCTGCACCTGAGCTCGTTAACAATGTAGCCGAAGAAACCAAATATCAATTAGGCGGAATCTGTAAGCGGCTTCCATAGCTGAACAGAGCGAGGACAAAAAGGGGGGGGGAGGGGTGATTAAAGGGATCCGCGGGTTCCGTCCTGACCGAGCAGATCTTTGATGTGTCCGAGAAAATGACGTCTGGATTGTGAGTTGCTACTTTCCTGCAGCATAAAGCGTGGAATTCACGGTCTCCATAATTGTATGTGATGGAAAGAGACGGTAACCACGGACGCGGGGAATCCTGCGGGAACGGTCGGCTGGTCGCTCAGATTAAATCCCTTTAATGCCGCCAGTCGAACGTTCGCATGCAAGGAGTACAAAGAGAAAACAGTTGTAAGCCGGGCGCGTTGTGTAGACTTCCCATCTACAGATGGACACGTTCTTGGTCTACAGATGGCCACGCGTGTTACAATCTGGTTGTACGAGGGTCGGAATGTAGAGGAATGGTCGTGTTTAGGCAGACCCTGAGATTGAGGTATCGGATTTCCTTCATGTCAAGGCAAAATGTCCGTAGTCACACCCAACCAAAGAGGCTTTGTTTGAGAATGGTGCCCAAGTAGAGCAACCATCAGTAGACGGGTGTGAAGGAACCTCAAAGGGGGTCATTGGGCAAATGCCTCTTAGATTGGTAGTGGTGGTGGTCAAAATGCCACCGTTGCAGTCATGTTGTTGGCGCTACAAGTGGTGTTGGGCCTGTAAATGCACCACAATGGACTGTGCAGGTATGAAGGAACCTCGAAGGGGGTCATTGGGCAAATGCCACTTAGATTGGTAGTGGTGGTGGTCAAAATGCCACCCTTGCAGTCATGCTGTTGGCTCTACAAGTGGTGTTGGGCCTGTTTCCGCACCACAATGGACTGTGCAGGTATGAAGGAACCTCGAAGGGGGTCATTGGGCAAATGCCACTTAGATTGGTAGTGGTGGTGGTCAAAATGCCACCCTTGCAGTCATTCTGTTGGCTCTACAAGTGGTGTTGGGCCTGTAAACGCACCACAATGGACTGTGCAGGTATGAAGGAACCTCCAAGGGGGTCATTGGGCAAATGCCACTTAGATTGGTAGTGGTGGTGGTCAAAATGCCACCCTTGCAGTCATGCTGTTGGCTCTACAAGTGGTGTTGGGCCTTTACACGCACCACAATGGACTGTTCAGGTGTGAAGGAACCTCGAAGGGGATTGTACAATCATACTGTAAGACTAATGGCCAGTTTAAGACGCTCTGTTCCTGCCTAGTCCAGGCTTTCCCAACCTTCTAACCCCAGAGGAGCCCTTTTCAGGTCTCAGGGAACTCCTACTAGGATTAGTCCAATGGGGGTCTCTGGAGGAACCCTAAGGATCAAGATGCTCTGTTCCTGCCTAGTCCAGGCTTTCCCAACCTTATAACCCCAGAGGAACCCTTGAAATCATTTTCAGGTCTTGGGGAACCCCTACTAAGATAAGTCCATCAGGGGTCATTGGGCAAATGCCACTTAGATTGGTAGTGGTGGTGGTGGTCAAAATGCCACCCTTGCAGTCATGTTGTTGGCTCAACAAGTGGTGTTGGGCCTGTTAATGCACCACAATGGACTGTGCAGGTGTGAAGGAACCTCGAAGGGGATTGTACAATCATACTGTAAGACTAATGGCTAGTTTAAGATGCTCTGTTCCTGCCTAGTCCAGGCTTTCCCAACCTTCTAACCCCAGAGGAGCCCTTTTCAGGTCTCAGGGAACCCCTACTAGGATTAGTCCGTTGGGGGGGGTCTCTGGAGGAACCCTAAGGATTAAGATGCTCTGTTCCTGCCTAGTCCAGGCTTTCCCAACCTTATAACCCCAGAGGAGCCCTTTTCAGGTCTCAGGGAACCCCTACTAGGATTAGTCCGTTGGGGGGGTCTCTGGAGGAACCCTAAGGATTAAGATGCTCTGTTCCTGCCTAGTCCAGGCTTTCCCAACCTTATAACCCCAGAGGAACCCTTGAAATTATTTTCAGGTCTTGGGGAACACCTACTAAGATAAGTCCATCAGGGGTTATTGGGCAAATGCCACTTAGATTGGTAGTGGTCAAAATGCCACCCTTGTAGTCACGCTGTTGGCATTGGGCCTGGGACTGTGGCCGCACCATCAGATGGGAGGTCAATTAGACACAGCTCGAGGAACCCATTAGCAAGCTCTGCAGGAAGCCTAATGTTCCACAGAACCCTGGTTGAGAATGGCTGATCTAGTCAATGCTCCGGGGAAGTGGACCATGAGCACAAGGCAGGACCTGAAAGATGGTGAACTATGCCTAGGCAGGGCAAAACCGCAGCAGTCCTGGCATGCAAATTGGTCACCTGACCTGGGTATAGGGGCGAAAGACTAATCGAATCATCTAGCAGCTGGTTCCCGCCACAGTTTCCCTCAGGATAGCTGGCGCTCGGGGCATTAGCTTTATCAGGTAAAGCGAATGATTAGAGGTCTTGGGGCTAAAACGACCTCAACCTATTCTAGAACTTTAGATGGGTAGGAAGCCCGGCTCGCTGACCCGAATGGGAGCGCCCAGTGGGCCACTATTGGTAAGCAGAACAGTCAATGTGTGTTGCTTTTTAAGCCGACTGTACGGGTGGGCTGCTTGAAGGACCATTCGTAGCCAGATAAGAGCAAGCAATGCGACAAATGTCCTGTGAAAACCAAAGACCTAAAGTGGACTTTAGCTCCCTGGTCCCCCTGACCATTCTTACCTAGGCAAGAGTGACGTTTACTTCTCCCAGAGCCTCCTGGGATTCCCTTGCCAAATATCCCAGGAAGCTGCAGGAGCTGGAACTCACAGAGGCCATCAGTATGGGCAATTGTCTACCTAAGCCCAGAAGAAGTAGCTGATGACGGAGGTGGATCAAGATGGCAGCTCAGGACCGGGGCTAAGGCATCTGAGCTGCGGAACGCAAGCAGGACAACGCTGCAGAACTGTCAATGTGTGTAGTCTTGTAAGCCGACTGTACGGGTGGGCTACTTGAAGGACCATTTGAGGGAGCAGGAACTCACAGAGACCATCAGTACGGGCAATTGTCTACCTAAGCCCAGAAAAAGTAGCCGATGACGGAGGTGGATCAAGATGGCAGCTCAGGACCAGGGCTAAGGCATCTGAGCTGCGGAACGCTGCAGAACAGTCAATGTGTGTTGTCTTGTAAGCCGACTGTACGGGTGGGCTACTTGAAGGACCATTTGAGGGAGCAGAGGCCATCAGTATGGGCAATTGTCTACCTAAGCCCAGAAGAAGTAGCTGATGACGGAGGTGGATCAAGATGGCAGCCCAGGACCGGGGCTAAGGCATCTGAGCTGCGGAACGCTGCAGAACAGTCAGTGTGAGTTGTCTTGTAAGCCGACTGTACGGGTGGGCTACTTGAAGGACCGTTTGAGGGAGCAGGAACTCAAAGAGGCCATCAGTATGGGCAATTGTCTACCTAAGCCCAGAAGAAGTAGCTAATGACTGAGGTGGACTTTAGCTCTCTGGTCCCTCTGATCAGGTCAGGCAAGAGGCTGCAGGAACAGGAACTCACAGAGGCCATCAGTATGGGCAATTGTCTACCTAAGCCCAGAAGAAGTAGCTGATGACGGAGGTGGATCAAGATGGCAGCCCAGGACCGGGGCTAAGGCATCTGAGCTGCGGAACGCTGCAGAACAGTCAATGTGTGTTGTCTTGTAAGCCGACTGTACGGGTGGGCTACTTGAAGGACCATTTGAGGGAGCAGGAACTCACAGAGGCCATCAGTATGGGCAATTGTCTACCTAAGCCCAGAAGAAGTAGCCGATGACGGAGGTGGATCAAGATGGCAGCTCAGGACCGGGGCTAAGGCATCTGAGCTGCGGAACGCTGCAGAACAGTCAATGTGTGTTGTCTTGTAAGCCGACTGTACGGGTGGGCTACTTGAAGGACCATTTGAGGGAGCAGAGGCCATCAGTATGGGCAATTGTCTACCTAAGCCCAGAAGAAGTAGCTGATGACGGAGGTGGATCAAGATGGCAGCCCAGGACCGGGGCTAAGGCATCTGAGCTGCGGAACGCTGCAGAACAGTCAATGTGTGTTGTCTTGTAAGCCGACTGTACGGGTGGGCTACTTGAAGGACCGTTTGAGGGAGCAGGAACTCACAGAGGCCATCAGTATGGGCAATTGTCTACCTAAGCCCAGAAGAAGTAGCTGATGACGGAGGTGGATCAAGATGGCAGCCCAGGACCGGGGCTAAGGCATCTGAGCTGCGGAACGCTGCAGAACAGTCAATGTGAGTTGTCTTGTAAGCCGACTGTACGGGTGGGCTACTTGAAGGACCGTTTGAGGGAGCAGGAACTCAAAGAGGCCATCAGTATGGGCAATTGTCTACCTAAGCCCAGAAGAAGTAGCTAATGACTGAGGTGGACTTTAGCTCTCTGGTCCCTCTGACCAGGTCAGGCAAGAGGCTGCAGGAGCAGGAACTCACAGAGGCCATCAGTATGGGCAATTGTCTACCTAAGCCCAGAAGAAGTAGCTAATGACTGAGGTGGACTTTAGCTCTCTGGTCCCTCTGATCAGGTCAGGCAAGAGGCTGCAGGAGCAGGAACTCACAGAGGCCATCAGTATGGGCAATTGTCTACCTAAGCCCAGAAGAAGTAGCTAATGACTGAGGTGGACTTTAGCTCTCTGGTCCCTCTGATCAGGTCAGGCAAGAGGCTGCAGGAGCAGGAACTCACAGAGGCCATCAGTATGGGCAATTGTCTACCTAAGCCCAGAAGAAGTAGCTAATGACTGAGGTGGACTTTAGCTCTCTGGTCCCTCTGACCAGGTCAGGCAAGAGGCTGCAGGAACAGGAACTCACAGAGGCCATCAGTATGGGCAATTGTCTACCTAAGCCCAGAAGAAGTAGCCGATGACGGAGGTGGATCAAGATGGCAGCCTAGGACCTGGGCTAAGGCATCTGAGCTGCGGATTGCAGCAGGACAACGCTGGATTTGCCGGGCAGGCGAGTATCTAAATTGAGGACAATGATGCACAATAGCTAGGAGGGGGGTGAAGTTCCCTTTTTAAGCACTTGTGAGCCTCGGAATGATTCACATCACAGATTTTCCAGCATGTCAGAAAGTCCATGCAATTAGTCGTTCTCTTTTCTAAAAAGAGAAAAAAAGGAACAAAGAGTCCACAGCGAGGAGACACCATGCAGGTCACCGATGTTCTTCAGGCGGGTTGGCATCTCTCATGGTGAGACATCTCCCCAGCTATGGTGGCTCTTTGTCACAGAACGCTGAAGCCTTCCTGAAACCTCCCAGAGAAAGGCGGAATCATTGACAAGAGGAAGAAGCCTCGCGCAGCTCTTTGTAGATCTGGAGTGGGCCGGCTGCGGCTGATCTCATTAGCAGCTCTGGATTGTCTAATTATTTTCTTTTTATAGCCGGAGCACTCAGGAAGGTTTCCATTATTGGGGCCTTACAGGAAAACAGACTTGTCCTCCTCCATTCCGAGTCCATTAATTCCCGCACTCTACCGCGGTCACCCTGGCGACGGCTAATCAGGGGCCTTGATGAAGCTTCAAGGTGTCCGAGACCCCTGGGTGGACATCTTCCAAGAGGAGCATTACGCGTCCTTCGGGACGGTGATGGATCTGCGCCGACGTGGAAGGAGTTCTAGTCAGAGACGTTCTCAGATCCTGGTTTATAGATGTCTCTTCGGGGTCTCAGGAATTTCCAGACAATTCCGATCGTTTTAGGTCTGTCTGTGTATAGAGGGGGAGGTGCCGCCGAACGATTGTACCCTATAAAACTTTATGTCAAAGGTAGAGTGACAAAATTCACAGTAGTCCCCAGAGCAGTCTTGAACCTTTTCACCCCACAGTAGTGGTCTCCAAACTGAGGCCCGGGAGCCAAATTTGCTGGCACTTGGGGAACCTTGGCTCCAACTGATAACAAGGCACTATCCCTCCCGCTGACACCAACACTGGGGCACTATTCCGCCCACTGACACCAACGATGGGGCGCTATTCCGCCCACTGACACCAACGATGGGGCACTATCCCTCCCGCTGACACCAACACTGGGGCAATTCCTGTACTGACACCAACCGTGGGGCACTATTCCTCCCGCTGACACCAATGACGGGGCACCATTACTCCCACTGACCCCAACGACGGGGCACCATTCCTCCCACTGACCCCAACGACGGGGCACCATTCCTCCTACTGACACCAACGATGGGGCACCATTCCTCCCACTGACCCCAACGACGGGGCACCATTCCTCCCACTGACACCAACAATGGGGCACTATTCCTCCCACTGACACCAATGATGGGGCACTATTCCTCCCACTGACACCAACAATGGGACACTATTCCTCCCACTGACACCAACGACAGGAAACTATTCCTCCCACTGACACCAACGATGGGGCACTATTCCTCCCACTGACACCAATGACGGGGCACTATTCCTCCCACTGACACCAATGATGGGGCACTATTCCTTCATTGACACCAATGATGGGACACTATTCCTCCCACTGATTCCAATGATGGGGCACTATTCCTCCCACTGACACCAATGATGGGGCACTATTCCTCCCACTGACACCAATGATGGGACACTATTCCTCCCACTGACACCAATGATGGGGCACTATTCCTTCATTGACACCAATGATGGGACACTATTCCTCCCACTGACACCAATGATGGGACACTATTCCTCCCACTGACACCAATGATGGGACACTATTCCTTCCACTGATACCAATGATGGGGCACTATTCCTCCCACTGACACCAACGACGCGGCACTATTCCTCCCACTGACACCAACGACGGGGCACTATTCCTCCCACTGACACCAATGATGGGGCACTATTCCTCCCACTGATACCAATGATGGGACACTATTCCTCCCACTGACACCAATGATGGGACATTTACTCCTCCTATTGATGCCAGGACATTTCTTACTCCCACTGCCCATGGTCTGACCCCCCTAAAGTCTGTAGGATGGTAAACTTGCCCTAGAAAGTTTTAAGACCCAGAGGAACAATTGACATAATCTTCAGTTCTCCTCCCCCAGCGATCAGACTGTACATTGTAACTTTGTAGAAGGAGGAGGAAGCATTTCCTCAGTCTCCCCTCCCCCAGTGATCAGACTGTACATTGTAACTTTGTAGAAGGAGGAAGCATTTCCTCAGTCTCCCCTCCCCCAGTGATCAGACTGTACATTGTAACTTTGTAGGAGGAGGCATTTCCTCAGTCTCCCCCCCAGTGATCAGGCTGTACATTGTAACTTTGTAGGAGGAGGCATTTCCTCAGTCCCCCCCCCCCAGGTGTTCAAACTGCAGCATTGTATCAAGTCACAAGGTGAGAGGCTGCAGCAGGGGCTGGTCTGTGTCAGACATTTGTGAACACAGCCAAGAACCGCACAGACAGGGCCAGGACAGGGGGTGGGCAGGAGGGGCGGTTGCCTTGGGCACAGAGCAGTAAGGGGGCAAAGGATAGATGCAGGGTGGCACCCCAAAAGTGAGGAAAGGGGGCACAATTCTGCAACCTTGCTCTGGGCGCTGGATGACCCTGTCCTGGAATAGCGCACGGACCCCAGAAGTGGCATGATTGTGTCATCTCTGAGCTGACAGGAAGTAGATGTCCCTGGATGAGGCCTGAACAAAGATGGCGCCGTCCTGCTGGAGAGAAAATCAGATGAATGCTTTGCTGGGGGGAGGGGGAAGTACATTGATCTCTGTGCGAGAAAAAAAAAAACACGGCTTTTCAATTTTATGATTGTGAGATCAAAGCGATTATCTGCTTCCTGTTTTGTGTGATGCCTCGTGCTACCGGAGCTTTGGGGTCATGTCCGCTATGCTGATATCATCCCGGGCCCTCTGCTGCTTGTGGTGGGCATCACTGGGGGCGTAGAGGTTCTTGTGGTGGGCATCACTGGGGGCGTAGAGGTTCTTGTGGTGGGCATCACTGGGGGCGTAGAGGTTCTTGTGGTGGGCATCACTGGGGGCGTAGAGGTACTTGTGGTGGGTATAAATGGGGTCATAGTTCTTGTGGTGGGCATCACTGGTGTCGTAGAGGTTCTTGTGGTGGGTATAAATGGGGTCATAGTTCTTGTGGTGGGCATCACTGAGGTCGTAGAGGGTCTTGTGGTGGACATCACTGAGGTCGTAGAGGGTCTTGTGGTGGGCATCACTGGGGTCATAGAGGTACTTGTGGTGGACATCACTGGGGTCGTAGAGGTATTTGTGGTGGACATCACTGAGGTCGTAGAGGGTCTTGTGGTGGGCATCACTGGTGTCGTAGAGGTTCTTGTGGTGGACATCACTGATGTCGTAGAGGGTCTTGTGGTGGGCATCACTGGGGTCGTAGAGGGTCTTGTGGTGGGCATCACTGGGGTCGTAGAGGGTCTTGTGGTGGGTATAAATGGGGTCATAGTTCTTGTGGTGGGCATCACTGGTGTCGTAGAGGTTCTTGTGGTGGGTATAAATGGGGTCATAGTTCTTGTGGTGGGCATCACTGAGGTCGTAGAGGGTCTTGTGGTGGACATCACTGAGGTCGTAGAGGGTCTTGTGGTGGGCATCACTGGGGTCATAGAGGTACTTGTGGTGGACATCACTGGGGTCGTAGAGGTATTTGTGGTGGACATCACTGAGGTCGTAGAGGGTCTTGTGGTGGGCATCACTGGTGTCGTAGAGGTTCTTGTGGTGGACATCACTGAGGTCGTAGAGGGTCTTGTGGTGGGCATCACTGGGGTCGTAGAGGGTCTTGTGGTGGGCATCACTGGGGTCGTAGAGGGTCTTGTGGTGGACATTACTGGGGGCGTAGAGGTTCTTGTGGTGGGCATCACAGGGGTCGTAGAGGGTCTTGTGGTGGGCATCACTGGGGTCGTAGAGGTACTTGTGGCGGGCATTATTGGGTCATAGTGGTACTTGTGGTGGGCATCACGGGGGTCGTAGAGGTACTTGTGGTGGACATCACTGGGGTCGTAGAGGTACTTGTGGTGGACATCACTGGGGTCGTAGAGGTACTTGTGGTGGACATCACTGGGGTCGTAGAGGTACTTGTGGTGGACATCACTGGGGTCGTAGAGGTACTTGTGGTGGACATCACTGGGGTCGTAGAGGTACTTGTGGTGGACATCACGGGGATCGTAGAGGTGCTTGTGGTGGGTATACCTGGGGTCATAGTTCTTGTGGTGGGCATCACTGGGGTCGTAGAGGTACTTGTGGTGGGCATCACTGGGGGAGTAGAGGTTCTTGTGGTGGGCATCACTGGGGTCGTAGAGGTTCTTGTGGTGGACATCACTGGGTCTTACTGGTTCTTGTAGTGGGCATTACCGGGGTTGTACAGGTCCCTGTGGTGGGAGTCACAGAGGTCATAGAGATACTTGTGGTGGGCATCACTGAGGTCATAGAGGTACTTGTGGTGGACATCACGGAGGTCGTAAAGGTACTTGTGGTGGACATCACTGGGGGTGTAAAGGTACTTGTGGTGGACATCACTGGGGGTGTAAAGGTACTTGTGGTGGGCATCACTGAGGGTGTAGAGGTACTTGTGGTGGGCATCACTGAGGGTGTAGAGGTACTTGTGGTGGACATCACTGGGGTCGTGGAGGTTTCTTGTGGTGGACATCACTGGGGGTGTAGAAGTACTTGTGGTGGATATCACTGAGGTTGTAAAGGTACTTGTGGTGGACATCACTGGAGGTGTAGAAGTACTTGTGGTGGGCATCACTGGGGTCATAGAGGTACTTGTGGTGGGGCATCACTGGGGTCATAGAGGTACTTGTGGTGGGCATCACTGGGGTCATAGAGGTACTTGTGGTGGACATCACTGGGGTCATAGAGGTACTTGTGGTGGACATCACTGGGGTCATAGAGGTTTCTTGTGGTGGGACATCACTGGGGTCATAGAGGTTCTTGTGGTGGGCATCACTGGGGTCATAGAGGTTCTTGTGGTGGGCATCACTGGGGTCATAGAGGTTCTTGTGGTGGACATCACTGGGGTCATAGAGGTTCTTGTGGTGGACATCACTGGGGTCATAGAGGTTCTTGTGGTGGACATCACTGGGGTCATAGAGGTTTTTGTAATGGGCATTACTGGGGTTGTACTGTGGTCAGTCTCGGAAGGAGAAGTTCTTGGAATGACCTTTAGGTATCCCTTTGCATGGATGGAGATGTTGAAGGATGGCTCAATAGACAATCGAGTCTGTAGAAGACAACAGCGTCCGCAGGGACCTGGGGCAGGCATGGCTGTCCGGGGTATGGATAGGTTGCACCTATAGGTAGGTTGGCTCGTGGTGTAGACCAAAGTGAGCTAAATGGAGGCAGCAAATGAAGAATTATGGGACTCTTCCGTACATCTCAAGTTATCCGTTTCCACTTTTTTTTTTTTTCCACGGAGGGATTCTAAGTGCGTTTCCATCCTCCCCGTAAAAGTTCTGGCGTTCGTAAGCCGGTGGCTGTCTTGCTGATTAGCCGCGTGTGAAATGGGCCCTCTCATTCCTAATCACCAGTTGCCGCTTGGCAGGTTCTTCCATCACCGCCTCACCTCTGGCCGCGTTCCATCTCTGCCTCATGAATATTTCATCAACTTTGCCCCAGCCGGGAGCTGAATCTCGTCCAGGAACGGAGATAAGACCCCCTTTTCTCTGGCACCTGCTTATCGGCCTGTGCAAACAGCCCCGCTGCAAGCATCACGCACCTCCGATTCCAGGCTGCCAGGAAGACACCTGGGCCCAGCTACACGCCAAGCCAACATGGCCGCCAGGGGCAACCATACAAAAGACCCGTCACCTCCATCTCACGTTAGCAGCCTCTGTGATAGCAGTTTCTGGAATGTTCTACAGAAAGTCTACGAGGACCTAACGTGTGGGGGAGGTCCTTTTCAGCTGATCCCTATCCTTCTCCAGAGAGGAGCCCCCCCCCCCGGGTGGTGGGGGAGGGGGAAAAGGGGGTATCTGCAGTCCTCTGCCCAATGCATAAACACAATTGATGGACACGAGCCTTCACCAAAGGTCTACATACAAATTTCTGGTCGCCTAGCGCGGCTCTGACTTCCTGTAGGGCCTTCACACGTAGCCGTTTCTAGAACGCTCCTGCGGGCGACTGCCGCTGCGGCAACTGATATTTGCAAAACCGCGAATACTTCAAGAGCCTGTGCCGACACGATGGATCGAGACAGGTAATCCATCCTCTGAAGGCATTCCAGCCCTCTCTGACCACCTCAAACATGAAGGTGAACCTTCACGTCACGTATGGGCCTGAAGCTTTACGGAACCCTTTCTTAGCTGCTCTGTCCCAATTCAGGGCGGAGTCAATATGGATCAGAACTCATGATGCCAGAGGGCAGATGGAGAGGATGGGCTTTCCTTCAAGCATGGGGGGGGGGGGGGTGCCTTCAGAAGTCAAGTGCTCTACTCTGGGTGGTGATGATCCCCATTCGTCTAGGCCAGGGGTCTCCACCCTGTCTTGACGAAAAGGATCACTTACTGTCCTTCAGACTTTAGAAGGGTTGGACTTCCTTGGTGTCAGTGGGAGGAATAGTGCCACATCCTTGGTGTCAGTGGGAGGAATAGTGCCTCATCCTTGGTGTCAGTGGGAGGAATAGTGCCTCATCCTTGGTGTCAGTGGGAGGAATAGTGCCTCATCCTTGGTGTGAGTGGAATAGTGACCCATTCGTTGGTGTCATTGGAAGGAACAGTGCCCCATCCTTAGTGTCAGTGGGAGGAATGATCCCAAGTCATTGGTGTCAGTGAAAGGAATAGTGCCTCATCATTGGTGTCAGTGGGAGGAATGATCCCAAGTCATTGGTTTCAGTGGGTGGAATAGTGCCCCATTCATTTTGTCAGTGGGAGGAATAGTGCTCCATTGTTGGTGTCAGTGGGAGAGGTAATCCCCAATTATTGGTGTCAGTAGGAGGAATAGTTCCCCATCATTGGTGTCAGTGGAATGAATAGTGCCCCATCATTGGTGTCAGTTGGAGAAATAATCCTCAATTATTGGTGTCAGTGGGAGGAATAATCCTCAATTATTGGTGTCAGTGGAAGCAATAATGCCCCATTGTTGGTGTCAGTGGGAGGAATAGTGCCCCATCATTTGTGTCAGTGGGAGGAATAGTGCCCCATCATTGGTGTCAGTGGGAGGAATAGTGCCCCATCATTGGTGTCAGTGGGAGGAATAGTGCCCCATCATTGGTATCAGTGGGAGGAATAGTGCCCCATCATTGGTGTCAGTGGGAGGAATATTGACCCACCATTGGTGTCAGTGGGAGGAATAGTGCCCCATTATTGGTGTCAGTGGGAGGAATAGTGCCCCATCATTGGTATCAGTGGGAGGAATAGTGCCCCATCATTGGTGTCAGTGGGAGGAATAGTGTCCCATCATTGGTGTCAGTGGGAGGAATAGTGCCCCATCATTGGTGTCAGTGGGAGGAATAGTGCCCCATCATTGGTGTCAGTGGGAGGAATAGTGCCCCATCATTGGGGTCAGTGGGAGGAATAGTGCCCCATCATTGGTGTCAGTGGGAGGAATAGTGCCCCATCATTGGCATCAGTGGGAAGAATAGAGTCCCATAATTGGTGTCAGTGGGAGGAATAATGCCCCATCATTGGTGTCAGTGGGAGGAATAGTGCCCCGTCAGTGGGAGGAATAGTGCCCCATCATTGGTGTCAGTGGGGGCAATAGTGCCCCATCATTGGTGTCAGTGGGAGGAATAGTGCCCCATCATTGGTGTCAGTGGGAGGAATAGTGCCCCATCATTGGTGTCAGTGGAAGGAACAAAGCCCCATCATTGGTGTCAGTGGGAGGAATAGTGCCCCATCATTGGTGTCAGTGGGAGGAATAGTGCCCCATCATTGGTGTCAGTGGGAGGAATAGTGCCCCATCATTGGTGTCAGTGGGGGGAATAGTGCCCCATCATTGGTGTCAGTGGGAGGAATAGTGCCCCATCATTGGTGTCAGTGGGAGGAATAGCGCCCCGTCATTGGTGTCAGTGGGAGGAATAGTGCCCCATCATTGGTGTCAGTGGGAGGAATAGTGCCCCATCATTGGTGTCAGTGGGAGGAATAGTGCCCCATCATTGGTGTCAGTGGAAGGAACAAAGCCCCAGGGGCCGGAAAGGCAACCAAAGGGGCGCAGTCTGCCGACCACGGGGTTTAGAGATCTGCTGCATTTCGGCACCCGTGCCGAAACTTGCGCCTCTCCTCCAGGACGAGAGAATTTGCATTCAAAGGGAAATTCCAAATGAAGAAAAACACCAAACGCGAACGTCCGCTGGGCGGGAACGCCGAGGGCAGCCTGCGCAGACGACGATCGTTAGAACATTAGAAGCCCAGAATGTGTTTCTGCGCCGATAATTGGCTGCGCGCACCTTTGTAGCCGTTACGCGGCGGGAACAAAGCGCCGCGCGCCGCCGATAAAGGTCCCTCTGCAGGTTTAATTGGCCCGCAAAACATCCAGCCGGTCGTTTTTTTTTTCTTCACCCGCCATTGTTCAATAGCGAACATTGATCCACCGCAGTTTTACAAGCGACCCCCCCCAACGGTCGTTATCGACGGCGAGTCCTCGGAGAGCAGATTTGGCATCGAGAAAAGCTTGCAACATCGTCGAAGCGCCGAAGCCGAGAACGTTTCCTCTTCTGACTATAAATGGTCCCCTGAACCCGAGCTGAGGGCCTCAGACTGTCTGCGCCCGGTGTCAGGTGGGACCGCCGCTCAAAATAAAACCTTTCCTAATCCCCGCGAGCATTTACTGCTTAATGACACCATCACCGTGGGAGGGGGAGGGGGTGTTATATGTCACGCAGGGCAAACAAAGGCAGGTGTGAAGATCCTGGCAACCGAGATACGCGCACACACAAATATACACATAGGACGCGTGTGCCAAGAAACGCCACACGAGTTCAAGGCGCACGCCATTAACACGTTCCTTTCCAGGGGTTGGCCTCATCAAGGAACTAGATGGCGACTGGGCAAGGCCACCCAAGAAGGGCGTGTGCCAAAAGAATCCCTGAAACGTAGGAAAACCCATGACTACATCGGGACCTGGCTTTGGAGAAGACCCAGAAGAACGTTCCTGAGATATGGAGGTCACAGACTCTCCTCTCGGCAAGCGCAAATCTGAGATGTTCCCCGTAATATGAAATATGGAGGTCACAGTCTCGCCTTCTGAGATGTTCCCCGTAATATGAAATATGGAGGTCACAGTCTCTCCTCTCGGCAAGCGCAAATCTGAGATGTTCCCCGTAATATGAAATATGGAGGTCACAGTCTCGCCTTCTGAGATGTTCCCCGTAATATGAAATATGGAGGTCACAGACTCGCCTTCCAGCAAGCGCAAATCTGAGATGTTCCCCATAATATGAAATATAATATGGAGGTCACAAACTCTCCTTCTGAGATGTTCCCCATAATATGAAATATGGAGGTCACAGACTCTCCTTCCGGCAAGTAGAGGAATAGTTCCCCATTGCTGGTGTCAAAGGGAGGAGTAGTGCCCCATTGTGTCATATGGGAGGCCAACTTCATGTTATTGGCCATGGAAGGGAGGCCAACTCCATTTTATTGGCCATGGATGGGAGGCCAACTCCATTTTATTGGCCATGGATGGGAGGCCAACTCCATGTTATTGGACATGGCTGAGATGCCAGCTCCATGTTAGTGGCCTTGGTTAGAAGACCAACTCCATGTTAGTGGCCATGGTTGAGATGCCAACTCCATGTTAGTGGCCATGGTTGAGATGCCAGCTCCATGTTAGTGGCCATGGTTAGGAGACCTACTCCATGTTAGTGGCCATGGTTGAGATGCCAACTCCATGTTAGTGGCCTTGGTTAGGAGACCAACTCCATGTTAGTGGCCATGGTTGAGATGCCAACTCCATGTTAGTGGCCATGGTTGAGATGCCAGCTCCATGTTAGTGGCCATGGTTAGGAGACCTACTCCATGTTAGTGGCCATGGTTGAGATGCCAACTCCATGTTAGTGGCCTTGGTTAAGATGCCAACTGCATGTTAGTGGCCTTGGTTAGGAGACCAACTCCATGTTAGTGGCCATGGTTGAGATGCCAACTTCATGTTAGTGGCCATGGTTGAGATGCCAACTCCATGTTAGTGGCCATGGTTGAGATGTCAACTCCATGTTAGTGGCCTTGGTTAGGAGACCAACTCCATGTTAGTGGCCATGGTTGGGATTCCAACTCCATGTTAGTGGCCATGGTTGGGATGCCAACTCCATGTTAGTGGCCATGGGTGAGATGCCAACTGCATGTTAGTGGCCATGGTTGGGATTCCAACTCCATATTAGTGGCCATGGTTGGGATGCCAACTCCATATTAGTGGCCATGGTTGGGATGCCAACTCCATGTTCGTGGCCTTGGTTAGGAGACCAACTCCATGTTAGTGGCCATGGTTGGGATGCCAACTCCATGTTTGTGGCCTTGGTTAGGAGACCAACTCCATGTTAGTGGCCATGGTTGAGATGTCAACTCCATGTTCGTGACCTTGGTTAGGAGACCAACTCCATGTTAGTGGCCATGGTTTAGATGCCAACTCCATGTTAGTGGCCATGGTTGAGATGTCAACTCTATGTTCGTGGCCATGGTTTAGATGCCAACTCCATGTTAGTGGCCATGGTTGAGATGTCAACTCCATGTTCGTGACCTTGGTTAGGAGACCAACTCCATGTTAGTGGCCATGGTTTAGATGCCAACTCCATGTTAGTGGCCATGGTTGAGATGTCAACTCTATGTTCGTGGCCTTGGTTAGGAGACCAACTCCATGTTAGTGGCCTTGGTTAAGAGGCCAACTCTATGTTAGTGGCCATGGATGGGATGGCCTCCCACGTTAATGGCCATGATTGTGGAATGGAAAGTCCAACAAGATCACAGGATGGTCAGGTTTTGGCCATCATGTGATCATCAGATGGCAAACATGGAACCAAGTTCAGGGTTTTCTACATTCACAGCTCAGCCAGGACCGGTTGGTGTAGAATTTGAACACTTCCACTTTAAGGTTCAAGCTCACGCCGGAGCGATCGAGGCGCTCGAAGTTCTTCAACGCCCAGATTCCCTCTCGAGGTCGGGAATTCCAATTCCCAACACCAACATTCAAGCTTGTTGCTCGGAGAAGTACATGAACTTCTTCTGAGGCAGAATCGTGTATTTGTGGTCCCTGTGGGATAAAAGCTCCAGAAGACGCCTCCACCCTTCGCTGAGCCTGCAGTGTGGAAAGACGGAACACCGAAAGTGAGCCGTGAAAGTGTGGACACCGAGCAGTGCACTTAGGGGGTGTCACATGGTCCCCTCCCGATGAGGAAGGACCCTTCCCTGACACCCCAGGGTGCAAGACTCCTGATTGAGGCAAGGCATATGCAGGTCCACCTAGCCAAAAGGTCCAACTGATTTTCCTCTTTTTGGTCAGCTGAAACCGGCCAATGAATACTGGCTGAGGGGCGGAGTCTCCATCCAGGAGAAGAAGGAACCCAAGTTCCTAAGTTCAGTTCAGAGTAAAAAAAAAAACAAAACATAGCGCCTGTGGTCTGTGGGAGGAATAGTGCCAAACTGGTGTCAGTAGAAGGATTAATGCCCTGTTCTTGGTGTCAGTGGGAGGAATAGTGCTCCATCATTGGTGTCAGTGGGAGGAATAGTGCCCCATCATTGGTGTCAGTGGGAGGAATAGTGCCCCATCATTGGTGTCAGTGGGAGGAATAGTGTCCCATCATTGGTGTCAATGGGAGGAATAGTGTCCCATCTTTGGTGTCAGTGGGAGGAATAGTGCCCCATCATTGGTGTCAGTGGGAGGAATAGTGCCCCGTCATTGGTATCAGTGGGAGGAATAGTGCCCCATCATCGGTGTCAGTGGGAGAGATAGGGCCCCATCATTGGTGCCAGTGGGAGAGATAGGGCCCCATCATTGGTGTCGGTGGGAGGAATAGTGCCCCATCATTGGTATCGGTGGGAGGAATAGTGCCCCGTCATTGGTGTCGGTGGGAGGAATAGTGCCCCGTCATTGGTGTCGGTGGGAGGAATAGTGCCCCGTCATTGGTGCCGGTGGGAGGAATAGTGCCCCGTCATTGGTGCCGGTGGGAGGAATAGTGCCCCGTCATTGGTGTCAGTGGGAGGAATAGTGCCCCGTCATTGGTGTCAGTGGGAGGAATAGTGCCCCGTCATTGGTGTCAGTGGGAGGAATAGTGCCCCGTCATTGGTGTCAGTGGGAGGAATAGTGCCCCGTCATTGGTGTCAGTGGGAGGAATAGTGCCCCGTCATTGGTGTCAGTGGGAGGAATAGTGCCCCGTCATTGGTGTCAGTGGGAGGAATAGTGCCCCGTCATTGGTGTCAGTGGGAGGAATAGTGCCCCATCATTGGTGTCAGTGGGAGGAATAGTGCCCCATCATTGGTGTCAGTGGGAGGAATAGTGCCCCATCATTAGTATCAGTGGGAGGAATAGTGCCCCATCGTTGGTGTCAGTGGGAGGAATAGAGCCCCATCGTTGGTGTCAGTGGGAGGAATAGTGCCCCATCGTTGGTGTCAGTGGGAGGAATAGTGCCCCATCATTGGTGTCAGTGGGAGGAATAGTGCCCCGTCATTGGTGTCAGTGGAATAGTGCCCCATCATTGGTGTCAGTGGGAGGAATCCCCATCATTGGTGTCAGTGGAATAGTGCCCCACCATTGGTGTCAGTGGAATAGTGCCCCGTCATTGGTGTCAGTGGAATAGTGCCCCGTCATTGGTGTCAGTGGAATAGTGCCCCATCATTGGTGTCAGTGGGAGGAATCCCCATCATTGGTGTCAGTGGAATAGTGCCCCGTCATTGGTGTCAGTGGAATAGTGCCCCGTCATTGGTGTCAGTGGAATAGTGCCCCGTCATTGGTGTCAGTGGAATAGTGCCCCATCATTGGTGTCAGTGGAATAGTGCCCCATCATTGGTGTCAGTGGAATAGTGCCCCGTCATTGGTGTCAGTGGAATAGTGCCCCATCATTGGTGTCAGTGGGAGGAATCCCCATCATTGGTGTCAGTGGAATAGTGCCCCGTCATTGGTGTCAGTGGAATAGTGCCCCGTCATTGGTGTCAGTGGAATAGTGCCCCGTCATTGGTGTCAGTGGAATAGTGCCCCATCATTGGTGTCAGTGGGAGGAATCCCCATCATTGGTGTCAGTGGGAGGAATAGTGCCCCGTCATTGGTGTCAGTGGGAGGAATAGTGTCCCATCATTGGTGTCAGTGGGAGGAATAGTGTCCCATCATTGGTGTCAGTGGGAGGAATAGTGCCCCATCATTGGTGTCAGTGGGAGGAATAGTGTCCCATCATTGGTGTCAGTGGGAGGAATAGTGTCCCATCATTGGTGTCAGTGGGAGGAATAGTGCCCCGTCATTGGTGTCAGTGGAATAGTGCCCCGTCATTGGTGTCAGTGGAATAGTGCCCCGTCATTGGTGTCAGTGGAATAGTGCCCCATCATTGGTGTCAGTGGAATAGTGCCCCATCATTGGTGTCAGTGGGGGGGAATAGTGTCCCATCATTGGTGTCAGTGGGGGGAATAGTGTCCCATCATTGGTGTCAGTGGGAGGAATAGTGCCCCATCATTGGTGTCAGTGGGAGGAATAGTGTCCCATCATTGGTGTCAGTGGGAGGAATAGTGTCCCATCATTGGTGTCAGTGGGAGGAATAGTGCCCCATCATTGGTGTCAGTGGGGGGAATAGTGCCCCGTCATTGGTGTCAGTGGGAGGAATAGTGCCCCGTCATTGGTGTCAGTGGGGGGAATAGTGCCCCATCATTGGTGTCAGTGGGGGGAATAGAGCCCCATCATTGGTGTCAGTGGGAGGAATAGTGCCCCGTCATTGGTGTCAGTGGGGGGAATAGTGCCCCATCATTGGTGTCAGTGGGGGGAATAGAGCCCCATCATTGGTGTCAGTGGGGGGAATAGTGCCCCATCATTGGTGTCAGTGGGGGGAATAGAGCCCCATCATTGGTGTCAGTGGGAGGAATAGTGCCCCATCATTGGTGTCAGTGGAATAGTGCCCCGTCATTGGTGTCAGTGGAATAGTGCCCCGTCATTGGTGTCAGTGGAATAGTGCCCCGTCATTGGTGTCAGTGGAATAGTGCCCCATCATTGGTGTCAGTGGAATAGTGCCCCATCATTGGTGTCAGTGGAATAGTGCCCCATCATTGGTGTCAGTGGGGGGGAATAGTGTCCCATCATTGGTGTCAGTGGGGGGAATAGTGTCCCATCATTGGTGTCAGTGGGAGGAATAGTGCCCCATCATTGGTGTCAGTGGGAGGAATAGTGTCCCATCATTGGTGTCAGTGGGAGGAATAGTGTCCCATCATTGGTGTCAGTGGGAGGAATAGTGCCCCATCATTGGTGTCAGTGGGGGGAATAGTGTCCCGTCATTGGTGTCAGTGGGAGGAATAGTGCCCCGTCATTGGTGTCAGTGGGGGGAATAGTGCCCCATCATTGGTGTCAGTGGGGGGAATAGAGCCCCATCATTGGTGTCAGTGGGAGGAATAGTGCCCCGTCATTGGTGTCAGTGGGGGGAATAGTGCCCCATCATTGGTGTCAGTGGGGGGAATAGAGCCCCATCATTGGTGTCAGTGGGGGGAATAGTGCCCCATCATTGGTGTCAGTGGGGGGAATAGAGCCCCATCATTGGTGTCAGTGGGAGGAATAGTGCCCCATCATTGGTGTCAGTCGGTTGGGGGGTTTACTTTACTGCTTTCAATTCAATATTTACAATTTTTATATTCGGGAGTTGAAGATCCTTTGTGGCGAACGATCCTGAGACACGTTGGGGCCCCCGGCGTTGGAGCCTGTCCCCGATTGGCCGGTGATCTGGGGCCCCCGGGGTTGGAGCCTGTCCCCGATTGGCCGGTGATCCCTGATATGTCTCCAGCTGTTCCTGTGCGGCTCCCAGAAGAGCGATCAACGATTCCAAATGTGTTCTCCTTGTCGAAATTCAGCTGCACCCCCCTCCCCCGCTGCACCCCCCCTCCCATCCCCCCTCCACTCCAGAGATAGAGGCTCCTCGGGCCCCAGTGTGGCCCCAGCTGCCTCCTCCGTATCTGTGCCGCCTCGGGGGGGACATCTGAAAGATGAACTGGAATACCCCCAGCGGCCAGAAGAGGGGTCCTGATTAAAATATCGGGGGGGGGGGGGGGGCGGGGGATGGAATTGGTCGGATTTTTTTGCATAATGTTTTTTTTTCTCATATGAGATCTGGTGTCATTGTACCCCCCCCCACTCCCCCCCCCCCCATCCTGAGCAATTGGATGGACGAGGGGGAAGGGGGGCTGGAGGGGTTTCAATGATGGGAAAAATAATGGATTCAAATGATTTCCACCCGACAATCGTCCTCCACTGGAGAGAATGACGGGATTCAGGGAATACAGATATATATATATCACACACAGAACAATGACACCCTGACACCTGGGGGGCCAGAACAATGACACCCTGACACTTGGGGGGCCAGAACAATGACACCCTGACACTTGGGGGGCCAGAACAATGACACCCTGACACCTGGGGGGCCAGAACAATGACACCCTGACACCTGGGGGTCCCAGAACAATGACACCCTGACACCTGGGGGTCCCAGAACAATGACACCCTGACACCTGGGGGTCCCAGAACAATGACACCCTGACACCTGGGGGGCCAGAACAATGACACCCTGACACTTGGGGGTCCCAGAACAATGACACCCTGACACTTGGGGGTCCCAGAACAATGACACCCTGACACTTGGGGGTCCCAGAACAATGACACCCTGACACCTGGGGGTCCCAGAACAATGACACCCTGACACTTGGGGGTCCCAGAACAATGACACCCTGACACTTGGACCCCCCAGAACAATGACACCCTGACACCTGGGGGTCCCAGAACAATGACACCCTGACACCTGGGGGGCCAGAACAATGACACCCTGACGCCTGGGGGGCCAGAACAATGACACCCTGACACCTGGGGGTCCCAGAACAATGACACCCTGACACTTGGGGGGCCAGAACAATGACACCGGACACTTGGGGGGCCAGAACAATGACACCCTGACACTTGGGGGTCCCAGAACAATGACACCCTGACACTTGGGGATCCCAGAACAATGACACCCTGACACTTGGGGGTCCCAGAACAATGACACCCTGACACTTGGGGTCCCAGAACAATGACACCCTGACACTTGGGGGGCCAGAACACTGACACCCTGACACTTGGGGGATCCAAAACAATGACACTGACACTTGCGGGGTACAGGACACCTGGAGGTCCCAGAACAATGACACTGAAGCTTGGGGGTCCAAGAACAAATGACACTGACACTTGGGGGTCCCAGAGCAATGACACCCTGACACTTGGGGGTCCCAGAACAATGACGCCCTGACACTTGGGGGTCCCAGAACAATGACGCCCTGACACTTGGGGGGCCAGAACAATGACGCCCTGACACTTGGGGGTCCCAGAACAATGACACCCTGACACTTGGGGGGCCAGAACAATGACGCCCTGACACTTGGGGGGCCAGAACAATGACGCCCTGACACTTGGGGGGCCAGAACAATGACGCCCTGACACTTGGGGGTCCCAGAACAAGCATGCATTGATGCTTAGGCTTCCTATAAGTGACACCCTGCCAAATGGCACGCAGATCAATGACATTTGATAGACCCTGGACAACGACCCACTGAAATTTGGGGCCCCTAGAACAATGACACCCTGACACTTTGGGTCCCAGAACAATGACACCCTGACACCTGGGGGTCCCAGAACAATGACACCCTGACACCTGGGGGTCCTAGAACAATGACACCCTGACACTTTGGGTCCCAGAACAATGACACCCTGACACCTGGGGGTCCCAGAACAATGACACCCTGACACTTGGGGGTCTCGAGCAGATTAAGACCTCATCTTGTGCTCCTCACATTTTCGGTTCACACGGGAAGGGGGTGGTGAATCCCCATGTACGGTCACACGCGGCTCTGGAAGCGTGTGGGGGAATCTGAACGGCTGGTACTTTCACGGCTCTTTATTTATTTGATGCGGCTCCTCTGTCATCTCCTACAATCTCACGACCTCCCACGTCCTGAATCTCATTCTCCTCTTCACGGTTTAATTTCCTGAACCTCATTGTACGCCGCGCTCCCCCCACCGCTGACGCTCCGCAATGTGACAAGAGATAAGAACCATTCTCCCAGAAGCCTCCTCTCCCCCCCACCCCTTCCCCAGCCTCTGTAGAGCTCCAGGTCTGTCTTCACGCTCAGGATCCAACGTGACCTGGAGCCCGAGAGGACTGTCATGCCACCACAACGAGAAGTGACAATTACCAATTCAGATGAGGCCATGGTGGTCACACCAGATAGCAGGGAGGGGGTTGGGGGGGATTATAGTCCCTGGGTAGAGGAGGATTCTCACACATCACAGATTGTCCTACACCATCAGCAGCAGGGGGGGGGGCCTCTGGCCAACATGCAAACCACCATTCTTACAATGACCCGAGCCATGACAATGGGCTTCATTGCGTCTTCCAATGAACGTCCACCATGGTTGTGAGATGTTTATATGGTTGCCTCTACTAGGTGGTTTATTTTTTTTTAAAAAGGATGAAAGTTCCATTGTGGTCTACAATTCACAAATGGAGACTAAACAGAGAAGGACGACGTTCAACCCCCGATGGGATTCTGCCGTTTTGTTGGTAAGGTTTCCTTTCAGAAGCATCCGAAGAACGCTTGTGATTATTGGTTGTGTGGTCCAAATCCTCAGGCCTGAAAACGAGGCAATGCCTTGACTTATGGCCACTTGGAATCGATAGTAGTCATGGAGGAACCTGGGGTGCGCCATCTGGACTGAATACGTTGACCCCTGAGTAGTAAAGATTTTGGGGGGGGGGGGATACCAATTCTATAAAGGCCAAGTCCACCTTTTTGACCAGGTTTCATGGTACACCCATATCTAAGATGTCTCTACGAACCACTACAAACGGTTGATTACAAGAAAGAACTGCTAGTTTGGAGACCCTACATGCCAAAGTGACGTCCATCAGGAAGTCAATATGGTGTGATGGGTGCAACCTGAGCCAAGACAAATTTCATAGAATGAAAGCACAGTGTGGTCCAAATCCTCAGGCCTGAAAACGAGGCAACGGCTTGACTTATGGCCACTTGAAATCAATAGTAGTCATGGAGGAACCTGGGGTGCGCCACCTGGACTGAATACGTTGACCCGAGTAGTAAAGATTTTGGGGGGGGGGGGGGATACCAATTACATAAAGGCCAAGTCCACCTTTTTGACCAGGTTTCATGGGGGGGGGGGGGATACCAATTACACAAAAGGCTCCCAATATAAAGGCCAAGTCCACCTTGTTGACCAGGTTTCATGGTACACCCATATTTAAGGTGTCTCTACGAAGCACTAAAAACGGTTGCTTTCAAGAAAGATCTGCTAGTTTGGAGACCCTACATGCCAAGGTGACGGCCATCAGGAAGTCAATGATAAAAAAAAATTGTCAATATGGTGCGATGGGTGCAACCTGGGCTAAGACGAACTTCATAGAATGAAAGCACAGTGTGGTCCAAATCCTCAGGCCTGAAAACGAGTCAACGGCTTGACTTATGGCCACTTGAAATCAATAGTAGTCATGGAGGAACCTGGGGTGCACGATCTGGACTGAATACGTTGACCCGAGTAGTAAAGATTTGGGGGGGAATACCGATTATATAAAGGGCTCCCAATATAAAGGCCAAGTCCACCTTTTTGACCAGGTTTCATGGGGGGATACCAGTTACACAAAGGGCTCCCAATATAATGGCCTATTCCACCTTGTTGACCAGGTTTCATGGTACACCCATATCTAAGATGTCTCTACGAACCACTAAAAACGGTTGCTTGCAAGAAAGAGCTGCTAGTTTGGAGACCCTACATTCCAAAATGATGTCCATCAGGAGGTCAATGATAAAAAACTGTCAATATGGCACGATGGGTGCAACCTGGGATAAGAAAAACTACATAGAGGAAAGCACAGTGTGGTCCAAATCCTCAGGCCTGAAAACGAGACAATGGCTTGAAAATGAGGCAACAGCTTGACTTATGGCCACTTGAAATCAATAGTAGTCATGGAGGAACCTGGGGTGCGCCATCTGGACTGAATACGTTGACCCCTGAGTAGTAAAGATTTGAGGGGAATACCAATTACACAAAGGGCTCCCAATATAAAGGCCAAATCCACCTTGTTGACCAGGTTTCATGGGGGGGGGGGGGGGGGATACCAATTACACAAAAGGCTCCCAATATAAAGGCCAAGTCCACCTTGTTGACCAGGTTTCATGGTACACCCATATCGAAGATGTCTCTACGAACCACTAAAAACAGTTGCTTACAAGAAAGAGCTGCTAGTTTGGAGACCCTACATGCCAAGGTGATGGTCATCAGGAAGTCAATGATAAAAAATTGTCAATATGGCGCAACGGGTGCAACCTGGGATAAGAAAAACTACATAGAGGAAAGCACAGTGTGGTCCAAATCCTCAGGCCTGAAAATGAGGCAACGTCTTGACTTATGGCCACTTGAAATCAATAGTAGTCATGAAGGAACCTGGGGTGCGCCATCTGGACTGAATACGTTGACCCGAGTACTAAAGATTTGGGGGGGAATACCGATTATATAAAGGGCTCCCAATATAAAGGCCAAGTCCACCTTGTTGACCAGGTTTCATGGGGGGATACCAGTTACACAAAGGGCTCCCCATATAATGGCCTATTCCACCTTGTTGACCAGGTTTCATGGTACACCCATATCTAAGATGTCTCTACGAAGCACTAAAAACGGTTGCTTACAAGAAAGAGCTGCTAGTTTGGAGACCCTACATGCCAAGGTGACGGCCATCAGGAAGTCAATGATAAAAAATTGTCAATATGGCGCGACGGGTGTAACTTGGGCTAAGATTTACTACATCGATGGAAAGCACAGTGTGGTCCAAATCCTCAGGCCTGAAAATGAGGCAACGTCTTGACTTATGGCCACTTGAAATCAATAGTAGTCATGTAGGAACCTGGGGTGCGCCATCTGGACTGAATACGTTGACCCGAGTAGTAAAGATTTTGGGGGGGGATACCAATTATATAAAGGCCAAGTCCACCTTTTTGACCAGGTTTCATTGGGGGATACCAATTACACAAAGGGCTCCCAATATAGAGGCCAAGTCCACCTTGTTGACCAGGTTTCATGGGGGGGGGGGGGGGGGGCGGGATACCAATTACACGAAGGGCTCCCAATATAAAGGCTAAGTCCACCTTGTTGACCAGGTTTCATGGTACAACCATATCTAAGATGTCTCTACGAAGCACTAAAAATGGTTGCTTAGAAGAAAGATCTGCTAGTTTGGAGACCCTTCATGCCAAGGTGACGGCCATCAGGAAGTCAATGAAAAAAAAATTGTCAATATGGTGCGACGGGTGCAACCTGTGGCCACTTGAAATCAATAGTAGTCATGGAGGAACCTGGGGTGCCCGATCTGGACTGAATACGTTGACCCCTGAATGATAGAGATTTGGTGGGGAATACCGATTATATAAAGGCCAAGTCCACCTTTTTGACCAGGTTTCATGGGGGGATACCAATTACACAAAGGGCTCCCAATATAAAGGCCAAGTCCACCTTTTTGACCAGGTTTCATGGGGGGGGATACCAATATAGAGGCCAAGTCCACCTTGTTGACCAGGTTTCATGGTACACCTATATCTAAGATGTCTCTATGAACCACTAAAAACGGTTGCTTACAAGAAAGATCTGCTAGTTTGGAGACCCTACATGCCAAGGTGACGGCCATCAGGAAGTCAATGATAAAAAAATTGTCAATATGGCGCGACGGGTGCAACCTGAGCTAAGAAAAACTTCATAGAATGAAAGCACAGTGTGGTCCAAATCCTCAGGCCTGAAAACGAAGCAACGTCTAGACTTATGGCCACTTGAAATCAATAGTAGTCATGGAGGAACCTGGGGTGCACCATCTGGACTGAATACGTTGACCCCTGAATAGTAAAGATTTTTGGGGGGGGGATACCAATTATATAAAGGCCAAGTCCACCTTTTTGACCAGGTTTCATGGGGGGGGATACCAATTATACAAAGGGCTCCCAATATAAAGGCCAAGTCCACCTTGTTGACCAGGTTTCATGGTACACCTATATCGAAGATGTCTCTACGAACCACTAAAAACGGTTGATTACAAGAAAAAACTGCTAGTTTGGAGACCCTACATGCCAAAGTGATGGTCATCAGGAAGTCAATGATAAAAAAATTGTCAATATGGCGCGACGGGTGCAACCTGGGATAAGACAAACTTCATAGATGGAAAGCACAGTGTGGTCCAAATCCTCAGGCCTGAAAAAGAGGCAATGGCTTAAAAATGAGGCAACGTCTTGACTTATGGCCACTTGAAATCAATAGTAGCCATGGAGGAACCTGGGGTGCGCCATCTGGACTGAATACGTTGACCCGAGTAGTAGAGATTTGGGGGGGAATACCGATTATATAAAGGCCAAGTCCACCTTGTTGACCAGGTTTCATGGGGGGATACCAGTTACACAAAGGGCTCCCCATATAATGGCCTATTCCACCTTGTTGACCAGGGTTCATGGTACAACCATATCTAAGGTGTCTCTACGAACCACTAAAAACGGTTGATTACAAGAAAGAGCTGCTAGTTTGGAGACCCTACATGCCAAAGTGATGTCCATCAGGAGGTCAATGATAAAAAATTGGCAATATGGCGCGACGGGTGCAACCTGGGCTAAGACAACTTCATAGATGGAAAGCACAGTGTGGTCCAAATCCTCAGGCCTGAAAACAAGGCAATGTCTTGACTTATGGCCACATAGTAGTCATGGAGGAACCTGGGGTGCGCGATCTGGACTGAATACGTTGACCCCTGAGTAGTAGAGAATTGGGGGGGAATACCGATTATATAAAGGCCAAGTCCACCTTTTTGACCAGGTAGCAACTTGGGCTAAGACAAACTTCATAGATGGAAAGCACAGTGTGGTCCAAATCCTCAGGCCTGAAAATGAGGCAACGTCTTGACTTATGGCCACTTGAAATCAATAGTAGTCATGGAGGAACCTGGGGTGCGCCATCTGGACTGAATACGTTGACCCCTGAGTAGTAAAGATTTTGGGGGGGGGGGGGGATACCAATTATATAAAGGCCAAGTCCACCTTTTTGACCAGGTTTCATGGGGGGGATACCAATTACACGAAGGGCTCCCAATATAAAGGCCAAGTCCACCTTGTTGACCAGGTTTCATGGTACACCCATATCTAAGATGTCTCTACGAACCACTAAAAACGGTTGTTTGCAAGAAAGATCTGCTAGTTTGGAGACCCTACATGCCAAGGTGACGGCCATCAGGAAGTCAATGATAAATAATTGACAATATGGCGCGACGGGTGCAACCTGGGCTAAGACAAACTTCATAGATGGAAAGCACAGTGTGGTCCAAATCCTCAGGCCTGAAAACGAGGCAACGTCTTGACTTATGGCCACATAGTAGTCATGGAGGAACCTGGGGTGCGCGATCTGGACTGAATACGTTGACCCCTGAGTAGTAGAGAATTGGGGGGGAATACCGATTATATAAAGGCCAAGTCCACCTTTTTGACCAGGTTTCAAGGCCTGAAAATGAGGCAACGTCTTGAAAAAGAGGCATCGGCCTCGAAACACGTTGCCACCCCCGACATCACTTCCATTCCTCGCTCCACTGATCCACACGTGCCGCTTCCTGTTCAGACACTGCCTGGTCAGCCCCGTAACCGAAAGGTCTGTACTTCAGTACAGACCCGCAACTGGAGGAATAGTCTGCGGGAGCCTGCGCATTGCACCCATCATCCACTGATCCCAGTTGCATACGTACGGTAGGTGGGCATTAAAGCCCTCCTTTTTTTTTTTCTGCCGGCCATACGCGGGTCAAAATTCGAATCAGACCTAAGAATAATCAGCCGATTTTGGCTCGGTTAGTGGGGTCAATGGCACCGGCCGATTTTCGTGGTTCCTCCCCTTTTTGGTGATCGGGCATGTTGGAAAATTCGTGAAAAACGACCGATCTTCGACTCCATGACGGTCAAATGGTACAATCGTTTTTCCGAAAAGAAGAGCCGTGACCTGGAAGGAACAGAAGTTTCGCCTGTTATATGGGGTGAACTTTACGACTCGGTCGGCCGATTTTTCTAAATCAATGATGACGCCATCGGATTACCGAGCGAACGTTTTCAGACGCAAAATCGTTCAGAATTCGACCCGTGTATGGCCTGCATTAGGCAGTCCTAAAGGGGTTTGAGAGGAAAATGACAAAAAAGCCCACCCCACATAACAACTTCAACTCACCTGCTGCTCCCGTGTCCATCATGGCCGCCGCCAAATACCCAAAGTTGGAGCTTACACGGGGCATCCATCATGGCCGCCGCCAAATACCCAAAGTTAGAGCCTACACGGGGCGTCCATCATGGCCGCCGCCAAATACCCAAAGTTAGAGCTTACACGGGGCGTCCATCATGGCCGCCGCCAAATACCCAAAGTTGGAGCTTACACGGGGCATCCATCATGGCCGCCGCCAAATACCCAAAGTTAGAGCCTACATGGGGCATCCATCATGGCCGCCGCCAAATACCCAAAGTTAGAGCTTACACAGGGCGGTGATGTCACTTCCTCTGTCATAGCACAGTGATTGGGCATGGTGCCTGAAGCACTGCATCATAAGAGGAGGTCACATGGTTGAAAGTACGGTGACTACGACGACAGGAGGAGCCGTGAGGGAGCCCCTGTGTATAACCAGGTCAAACTCTGAGCTTTACCTCAAGGGACAGGGTGACCGGTTCTCTTTAGGGTCAGAGATATGACATCATCATCCTGTGACTGAAGAAATTATTTTTGGATGGAGAGTCCGTTTAATTTTCCGATTACAGGAACGCCTGCGAAGGTATATTTAAGCTGTTTGTCACATTTCTGCCCCTGGCTACGCTTTTATCTTTCTTCCTTCCGGCACCATCTCTCTTCAGGTGTCACCCAGGATCACCGTCTGCCTCCCAGCTCTCTCCGACTGGCTGCAGCTTCTAATGCACATTGTGAGAAGCTCCCAGTGTGCGGTGACATCAGAGGAAGCCGTTTCAGTCCAGGGGGAGGAGCCGGGACACCTGTGCAAGACTGAAGGGGAGGAGCCGGCACACCTGTGCAAGACTGAAGGGGAGGAGCCGGGACACCTGTGCAAGACTGAAGGGGAGGAGCCGGTACACCTGTGCAAGACAGAGAGGGAGGAGCCGGTACACCTGTGCAAGACTGAAGGGGAGGAGCCGGGACACCTGTGCAAGACTGAGAGGGAGGAGCCGGTACACCTGTGCAAGACTGAGAGGGAGGAGCCGGTACACACCTGTGCAAGACTGAAGGGGAGGAGCCGGTACACCTGTGCAAGACTGAATGGGAGGAGCCCCTCCTGACAGATCCATATTGATATATTCTGCAGATTATCCCATCACTGACCCCTCTAGAGATCTGCAGAACATCGCTCCGTCCCATCCCCCTCCTGACAGATCCATATTGATATATTCTGCAGATTATCCCACCACTGACCCCTCTAGAGATCTGCAGAACATCGCTCCCTCCCATCCCCCTCCTGACAGATCCATACTGATATATTCTGCAGATTATCCCACCACTGACCCCTCTAGAGATCTGCAGAACATCGCTCCGTCCCCTCCTGACAGATCCATATTGATATATTCTGCAGATTATCCCACCACTGACCCCTCTAGAGATCTGCAGAACATCGCTCCGTCCCATCCCCCTCCTGACAGATCCATATTGATATATTCTGCAGATTATTCCACCACTGACCCCTCTAGAGATCTGCAGAACATCGCTCCGTCCCATCCCCCTCCTGACAGATCCATATTGATATATTCTGCAGATTATTCCATCACTGACCCCTCTAGAGATCTGCAGAACATCGCTCCATCCCATCCCCCTCCTGACAGATCCATACGGATATATTCTGCAGATTATCCCACCACTGACCCCTCTAGAGATCTGCAGAACATCGCTCCCTCCCATCCCCCTCCTGACAGATCCATATTGATATATTCTGCAGATTATTCCACCACTGACCCCTCTAGAGATCTGCAGAACATCGCTCCCTCCCATCCCCCTCCTGACAGATCCATATTGATATATTCTGCAGATTATTCCACCACTGACCCCTCTAGAGATCTGCAGAACATCGCTCCGTCCCCTCCTGACAGATCCATACTGATATATTCTGCAGATTATCCCACCACTGACCCCTCTAGAGATCTGCAGAACATCGCTCCCTCCCATCCCCCTCCTGACAGATCCATATTGATATATTCTGCAGATTATTCCACCACTGACCCCTCTAGAGATCTGCAGAACATCGCTCCGTCCCCTCCTGACAGATCCATACTGATATATTCTGCAGATTATCCCACCACTGACCCCTCTAGAGATCTGCAGAACATCGCTCCCTCCCATCCCCCTCCTGACATCCATATTAATATATTCTGCAGATTATCCCACCACTGACCCCTCTAGAGATCTGCAGAACATCGCTCCGTCCCCTCCCCCTCCTGACAGATCCATACGGATATATTCTGCAGATTATCCCACCACTGACCCCTCTAGAGATCTGCAGAACATCGCTCCATCCCATCCCCCTCCTGACAGATCCATATTGATATATTCTGCAGATTATTCCACTACTGACCTCTCTAGAGATCTGCAGAACATCGCTCCGTCCCATCCCCCTCCTAACATCCATATTAATATATTCTGCAGATTATCCCACCACTGACCCCTTTAGAGATCTGCAGAACATCGCTCCCTCCCATCCCCCTTCTGACAGATCTATACGGATATATTCTGCAGATTATCCCACCACTGACCCCTCTAGAGATCTGCAGAACATCGCTCCGTCCCCTCCCCCTCCTGACAGATCCATATTGATATATTCTGCAGATTATTCCACCACTGACCCCTCTAGAGATCTGCAGAACATCGCTCCATCCCCTCCCCCTCCTGAAAGATCCATATTGATATATTCTGCAGATTATTCCACCACTGACCCCTCTAGAGATCTGCAGAACATCGCTCCGTCCCCTCCTGACAGATCCATATTGATATATTCTGCAGATTATCCCACCACTGACCCCTCTAGAGATCTGCAGAACATCGCTCCCTCCCATCCCCCTCCTGACAGATCCATATTGATATATTCTGCAGATTATTCCACCACTGACCCCTCTAGAGATCTGCAGAACATCGCTCCCTCCCATCCCCCTCCTGACAGATCCATATTGATATATTCTGCAGATTATTCCACCACTGACCCCTCTAGAGATCTGCAGAACATCGCTCCGTCCCCTCCCCCTCCTGACAGATCCATATTGATATATTCTGCAGATTATCCCACCACTGACCCCTCTAGAGATCTGCAGAACATCGCTCCGTCCCATCCCCCTCCTGACATCCATATTAATATATTCTGCAGATTATCCCACCACTGACCCCTCTAGAGATCTGCAGAACATCGCTCCGTCCCATCCCCCTCCTGACATCCATATTAATATATTCTGCAGATTATCCCACCACTGACCCCTCTAGAGATCTGCAGAACATCGCTCCGTCCCCTCCTGACAGATCCATATTGATATATTCTGCAGATTATTCCACCACTGACCTCTCTAGAGATCTGCAGAACATCGCTCCGTCCCCTCCTGACAGATCCATATTGATATATTCTGCAGATTATTCCACCACTGACCTCTCTAGAGATCTGCAGAACATCGCTCCGTCCCCTCCCCCTCCTGACAGATCCATATTGATATATTCTGCAGATTATCCCACCACTGACCCCTCTAGAGATCTGCAGAACATCGCTCCGTCCCCTCCCCCTCCTGACAGATCCATATTGATATATTCTGCAGATTATTCCACCACTGACCCCTCTAGAGATCTGCAGAACATCGCTCCCTCCCATTCCCCTCCTGACAGATCCATACGGATATATTCTGCAGATTATCCCACCACTGACCCCTCTAGAGATCTGCAGAACATCGCTCCAATCCCATCCCCCGCCTGACAGATCCATATTGATATATTCTGCAGATTATCCCACCACTGACCCCTCTAGAGATCTGCAGAACATCGCTCCCTCCCATCCCCCTCCTGACAGATCCATATTGATATATTCTGCAGATTATTCCACCACTGACCCCTCTAGAGATCTGCAGAACATCGCTCCGTCCCCTCCCCCTCCTGACAGATCCATATTGATATATTCTGCAGATTATTCCACCACTGACCCCTCTAGAGATCTGCAGAACATCGCTCCATCCCATCCCCCTCCTGACAGATCCATATTGATATATTCTGCAGATTATCCCACCACTGACCCCTCTAGAGATCTGCAGAACATCGCTCCGTCCCCTCCCCCTCCTGACAGATCCATATTGATATATTCTGCAGATTATTCTGATAGTTAAGGGTTAAATGCTGCTGGTTGGGATGATGATGGTGGTGGTTGGGGGGGGGGGGGGGTTGCACCGCCCTCCCCCCACAAGTCTTCTGTGCCGGAGGGGGGGGTTGGGGGGTATTGTGTACATTGTGTGGCAGACAATAGAGAACAGGAAGCGGCAGGTGGCGGCTCAGAACGGTTCCGTCTTCTATAGAGACACAAAATGCACAATTTCTGCCTCTGAGCTATTCTGGGCTGTGAAAAGCGACCCGCTGCGCTCCGCTCTCTACACTTCCTCAACTCCATTTCAACGTCTTGACAACAATACCCCCGGCTCAGCTTCGCAGCGCACAAAACTGTTCACGGTGAACCTGTACCTGGGCGTCCAATCAGGAGCTGCGGTGTCATTGATAGGGGTGTCACGTGACACCAAGGCATCCCCCCCCCTCCTTTCGCACTCAAATACACAAGCGACTTCCAAAATGGAGATAAATTTATTACAAATCAAAGCGAGGGAGAGGAAGGTTTGCCCCCCTCGGAGTCCGTGATCGCCGTACGATTCGCCGCGTACCCGCCTTACGCAAACAATGCGCCCGATTACCACCGCGACCAGGAGGCCGCCGTTCAGCTGGCTGTGGATTCTGGCGTGTTGCTGCCCTCTGCTGGCGGCTCGGTGGTAGAACGTCCGTTCAGCTGGCTGTGGATTCTGGCGTGTTTCTGCCCTCTGCTGGCGGCTTGGTGGCAGGACATCCCGCGGCTGCTTGTCTGGACAACCAACTCCGGTAGCGTCTGCTGCGAGGTCCATCGAACATCACCACGTCCACCGGGACCCGGACCGTGTCTATTCCGTTCACCTGCAACCGAGAGGAGGGTCACACCTGGGGCAGAGGGCGTACCAAGAAACGCCGAATACAGATTCACAGAGGTCATTCCTGGGCAGTTTTCCTCATCTCTCACCTTGCTGCCTCCTTCTGTCTGCTAGAAATGCTCCCTGTCAGCGCCAATTCTGCCTGCAGTGCTTTAACCGCCTCCCACCCGCCATATAAGGCAATGACGGGCGCAAGGCGGTTCTCTCGTTCTGGGAGGAGGTGATATGACGTCTTCCCACTCTAGCCGCACTAGAGGGGGAAGAGAGAGGGGGGAGGAGAGAGGGAGAGAGGGGGGGAGGAGAGAGGGAGAGAGGGGGGAGGAGAGAGAGAGGGGGGGGGAGAGAGAGAGGGGGGGGAGAGAGAGAGGGGGGGAGAGAGAGAGGGGGGGAGAGAGGGGGATGAGAGAGGGGAGGGGGAGAGAGAGAGGGGGGAGGAGAGAGAGGGGGGAGGAGGAGAGGGGGAGGAGAGAGGGGGGAGGAGAGAGAGAGGGGGGGGAGAGAGAGAGGGGGGGAGAGAGAGAGGGGGGGAGAGAGGGGGGGAGAGAGAGAGGGGGGGGATAGGGGGATGAGAGAGGGGAGGGGGAGAGAGAGAGGGGGGAGGAGGAGAGAGAGGGGGAGGAGAGAGAGGGGGGGAGGAGAGAGAGGGGGGGAGGAGAGAGAGGGGGGGAGGGGGGAGGAGAGAGGGGGGGAGGGGGGAGGAGAGAGAGGGGGGGAGAGAGGGGGGAATGGAGAGAGAGAGGGGTGGAGAGAGGGGGAGAGGGAGAGGGGGAGAGGGGGGGAGGGAGGGGGTGAGAGGGGGGGAGGAGAGAGAGAGGGGGGGTGAGAGAGGGGGAGGAGGGGGGGAGAAAGGGGGGGGAGAGAGAGAAGGGGTGAGAGACAGGGGGAGAGAGAGAGCGGGAAGGAGAGAGAGAGAGGGGGGGCGAGAGAGGGTGGGAGATCGAGAGAGAGAGATATGTAATCATTTGACATGGGGGTGTTTCCGAATAAGCCAACTAGATGGTCCTCATCAGCTGGGGTAGAGCGGGGGGGGGGGGGGTCAGTCCCTCCTCCTGAACTGCAGAGAGCAAATGACCAAAAGGCTATTCACAGCATAGCAGTCAATTTATAGCAGGTGACTCTGAACCTGTAGAGCATCACCTCCTGGCTGCAAGGGATGAATAGGGAACAATCACATGTAATATTTTATATACAGGATACGGAGATAATTTAGTAGGAAACGTCTGACATGGACATGATAAAGGAACACAGGACGTCACTATCTGCTCTCTCGGGTCTCCTGGGCGCTGTGCTCATGTTTCTGCAATGTGAGCTCCGCCCACAACCAGCACTTCATTCACAAAAAACAATAAAAATGAGGGGAAAAAAAAAAAAAGAAAGTCAAACTCACCGTGACTTCGCACCAATACTCTCCAAGGGTGGTAATTGGTTCCTCTGGGATCTTCAGAACCTCCAAGGGGACCACCACATCCATCTATGGAGAGGAGACAAGGAGAAGAAAGAGAAGAAAACGGGAGGGGTGGGGGTAAAAAGGAAAAGCAGAAGAGGAAGGAATGAAAAGAAGAAGAAAGGAGGAGGAAGGGAGGAGAAGGAAGAAGTGGAAGGAGAAGAATGAAGACGATAAAGAGGAAGCAGAAAATGAAGAGGAAGGAAAGGGAAGAAGCAGAAGAAGAGGAAAAAGAAGGAAGAAGAAGGAAAGAGGAAGATGGAGAAGGAAGAAGCAGGAGAAATGGAAAGAGAAGAGGAAGGAAAGAGAGATGAAGAGGAAGAAGGAGGAAGAAGAAAAAGAAGGAAGATGAGGGAAGAAGATGAAAGGAAAAGGATGGAGAAGGAAGAAGAGGAGGGAGAAGGAAGTAGAGGGAGAAGCAGGAGAAGAGGAAAGAGAAGGGAGAAGCAGGAGAAGGAGAAGGGAGAAGCAGGAGAAGGAGAAGGAAGAAGCAGGAGAAGAGGAAAGAGAAGGGAGAAGCAGGAGAAGGCGAAGGAAGAAGCAGGAGAAGAGGAAGGAGAAGGAGAAGGAAAAGGAAGAAGCAGGGGAAGAGGAAAGAGAAGGAAGAAGCAGGAGAAGAGGAAAGAGAAGGAAGAAGCAGGAGAAGAGGAAAGAGAAGGAAGAAGCAGGAGAAGAGGAAAGAGAGGGAAGAAGCAGGAAAAGAGGAAAGAGAAGGAAGAAGCAGGAGAAGAGGAAGGAAGAAGCAGGAGAAGAGGAAGGAAGAAGCAGGAGAAGAGGAAGGAAGAAGCAGGAGAAGAGGAAGGAAGAAGCAGGAGAAGAGGAAGGAAGAAGCAGGAGAAGAGGAAAGAAGAAGCAGGAGAAGAGGAAAGAGAAGGAAGAAGCAGGAGAAGAGGAAAGAGAAGGAAGAAGCAGGAGAAGAGGAAAGAGAAGGAAGAAGCAGGAGAAGAGGAAAGAGAGGGAAGAAGCAGGAAAAGAGGAAAGAGAAGGAAGAAGCAGGAGAAGAGGAAGGAAGAAGCAGGAGAAGAGGAAGGAAGAAGCAGGAGAAGAGGAAGGAAGAAGCAGGAGAAGAGGAAAGAAGAAGCAGGAGAAGAGGAAAGAGAAGGAAGAAGCAGGAGAAGAGGAAAGAGAAGGAAGAAGCAGGAGAAGAGGAAAGAAGAAGCAGGAGAAGAGGAAGGAAGAAGCAGGAGAAGAGGAAGGAAGAAGCAGGAGAAGAGGAAGGAAGAAGCAGGAGAAGAGGAAAGAAGAAGCAGGAGAAGAGGAAAGAGAAGGAAGAAGCAGGAGAAGAGGAAAGAGAAGGAAGAAGCAGGAGAAGAGGAAGGAGAAGGAAGAAGCAGGAGAAGAGGAAGGAAGAAGCAGGAGAAGAGGAAGGAAGAAGCAGGAGAAGAGGAAGGAAGAAGCAGGAGAAGAGGAAAGAAGAAGCAGGAGAAGAGGAAGGAAGAAGCAGGAGAAGAGGAAGGAAGAAGCAGGAGAAGAGGAAAGAAGAAGCAGGAGAAGAGGAAAGAAGAAGCAGAAGAGGAAAGAGAAGGAAGAAGCAGGAGAAGAGGAAGGAGAAGATGAAGTAAAAAGAGATGAAGAGGAAGTACAAAAAGAAGGAAGATGAAGAGGAAGGTGAGAGAAGATGGAGAAGGAGGAAGGAAAATGAGGAGGAAGAAGAGAATGGAGGAGGAGGAAGAAAGATAGTTAATCTCATGCTAACATGCCCGTCTCGTATGCTGCTAGAGACAAACAGTTCCCAATATCCCCAGTCCCGGACCAGCCCCCAACCTTTCCCTCCCAGCATCCTCTCAGGCCGCCTCCCACTTGAGTATCTCTTCTTATGACCCCGCCTCAATATCCTAGCTTCCAGTATATCTGCTCCTGGACAGTATCTTCATTTTTGAACCCCCCTCCCCCCAGCCTGATCTCCTCCTCCCCACCCCCCACCCGAGGAAAAGTGATGTTTACCCTCCATGACTGTAAGAACTAAAACCCGATAAATGAAAGGGATGGGCCAAGGACCCCCAGGATGGACGTTCTTCACCCAGGAAAAGAGGCGGGCTCTGACATCACATGACACAACCTCTATTGGCTGCCGTTGCTGGGATGGGCAGGACATCCCGACGTCTGATCCCACGTTGCAGGACACAACCAGACGCCGAGCGCAGAAGGCGAGGACCTCGGCGACTTACGTTTCTCAGGAATTGGCGCGCTACGATCTCTTTGGTCAGCGTCCATCCCGATTCCTCTCTCATTCTCACCTCCAGACGGGAATGCTTCAGGAGGTTTACAGTCTGCGGAGGGAAAATGAAAAAGACCACCAGAGATTTTTATATACCAGTGAGGAATCCATCAGAAGTGTTCTCCCCCCCATATGCAAACAGCCAAGCCAGCCCCCCGCCAATCCACCGCTGACGTCCATCCCAGGAACTAGTATGTGACGTCATATGGGATGGATGCAAGAGGGGGAATTGGCCGGAAATGGCAGTCACGTCAATGGCGCTTCCCTGTACCATTCTGCATATGGGGGGAGGAGGAAGGACCATGTGCCTGGTGGGGGTCACGATGGTGACGGTGGGGGGGGGTCACGATGGTGACGGTGGGGGGGGGGGTCACGATGGTGACGGTGGGGTGGGGGGGGGGTCATGATGTGGGGGTGTGTAATTTTATGGCTTAGAGTGCTTGTAATGACTGACCTTCTCACCGCTCCAGGACTGCTGGGGTTCGATGGCCGTCACTGACGTTTTCGTCTATGGGGAAGAATGAGAGTGATGAGACAGGAGAAGGCGCTCTCAGGGTGCGGCACACTGACCCCACTCTTTCAGGAAATGACCACGCCCTCTGCGGACACGGCCCAGTGCCCACGCCCTCACTGGACAGGCCCCTCAGACAGGGTACAGTGACCACGCCCTCTGCAGACAGGGCACAACACCTTCTGTGGACAGGGCACGGGGTCAACGCCCTCACCACCCAGGCCAGTGACCACACCCTCCCCAGGCAGGGCACAGTGACCACACCCTAAATGGACAGGCCTCCCCAGACAGGGCATGGTGACCACGCCCTCCCCAGGCAGGGAGCAGTGACCACGCCCTCCCAGGCAGGGAGCAGTGACCACGCCCTCCCCAGGCAGGGCGCAGTGGCCACGCCCTCCCCCGGCAGGGCACAGTGGCCACGCCCTCCCCAGGCAGGGCGCAGTGGCCACGCCCTCCCCAGGCAGGGCGCAGTGGCCACGCCCTCCCCAGGCAGGGCGCAGTGGCCACGCCCTCCCCAGGCAGGGCGCAGTGGCCACGCCCTCCCCAGGCAGGGCGCAGTGGCCACGCCCTCCCCAGGCAGGGCGCAGTGGCCACGCCCTCCCCAGGCAGGGCGCAGTGGCCACGCCCTCCCCAGGCAGGGCGCAGTGACCACGCCCTCCCCAGGCAGGGCGCAGTGACCACGCCCTCCCCAGGCAGGGCGCAGTGACCACGCCCTCCCCAGGCAGGGCGCAGTGACCACGCCCTCCCCAGGCAGGGCGCAGTGACCACGCCCTCCCCAGGCAGGGCGCAGTGACCACGCCCTCCCCAGGCAGGGCGCAGTGACCACGCCCTCCCCAGGCAGGGCGCAGTGACCACGCCCTCCCCAGGCAGGGCGCAGTGACCACGCCCTCCCCAGGCAGGGCGCAGTGACCACGCCCTCCCCAGGCAGGGCGCAGTGACCACGCCCTCCCCAGGCAGGGCGCAGTGACCACGCCCTCCCCAGGCAGGGCGCAGTGACCACGCCCTCCCCAGGCAGGGCGCAGTGACCACGCCCTCCCCAGGCAGGGCGCAGTGACCACGCCCTCCCCAGGCAGGGCGCAGTGACTCCGCTCGCTCGGAATATGTTGTGGTGACCCCGTTCTCCCCGATCACTCACCATCTTATCGCTTTCAAACATCTTCTTGTTCTCGGGGGAGGGGTAAACGGCGAATCCCTGCGGCAGAAGTTTATTCCGGCCCAGCGCTTTGTCCACCAGCACCGTGTCACCGCGACTGCCGAGCTCTGCAAGGAAGAGGGATGCCGGGGGGTCAGTGTGCGGACAGTGGCCCCGCAGCCCCAGCGCTGCATCGTCAGCACTCACTTTGTATGGACCGGGTCAGGATCAGCTCCATCTTCTCCTTCTCCCGGTGCTTCGTGTCCTCCACCATGCGGTAGATCCGGTGACGTCGCGGGTGCAGGTATGGCTCCTCCCCCTTCTTAGCCAGGGGGACATTGTACCAACGCTCTACAATCACCGTACCCTGCAAGACACAAGACGGGAGATGACCAATGAGGGCGATCGTACACACTGTACATGGGGGTACAGAGCCAGGGGGGGCCGTCACCTCTCACTGGGGGGACGGGGGAGGGGTGGGTATGATATCTTCTCCATCATCACTAAACCGTTACAAGGGACCAGTCAGTGCGGGGCAGACAGGTACAGGGGGGTCAGTCAGCGCGGGGCAGACAGGTACAGGGGGGTCAGTCAGCGCGGGGCAGACGGGTACAGGGGGGTCAGTCAGAGCGAGGCAGACAGGTACGGGGGGTCAGTCAGAGCGAGGCAGACAGGTACGGGGGGGTCAGTCAGAGCGAGGCAGACAGGTACGGGGGGGTCAGTCAGAGCGAGGCAGACAGGTACGGGGGGGTCAGTCAGCGCGGGGCAGACAGGTATGGGGGGGGTCAGTCAGCACGGGGCAGACAGGTAAAGGGGGGTCAGTCAGCACGGGGCAGACAGGTACAGGGGGGTCAGTCAGCGCGGGGCAGACAGGTAAAGGGGGGTCAGTCAGCACGGGGCAGACAGGTACAGGGGGGTCAGTCAGCGCGGGGCAGACAGGTACAGGGGGGTCAGTCAGCGCGGGGCAGACAGGTACAGGGGGGTCAGTCAGCGCGGGGCAGACGGGTACAGGGGGGTCAGTCAGCGCGGGGCAGACGGGTACAGGGGGGTCAGTCAGCGCGGGGCAGACGGGTACAGGGGGGTCAGTCAGCGCGGGGCAGACGGGTACAGGGGGGTCAGTCAGCGCGGGGCAGACGGGTACAGGGGGGTCAGTCAGCGCGGGGCAGACAGGTACAGGGGGGTCAGTCAGTGCGGGGTATGTATGTTACTGGGGTATATATTAGGGGGGGTCAGGGAAGTACAGGGTCTATATTAGAGATATATGAGGGGTGTATGTGCAGTACATATCATGTATATATTGGGGGTACAGGGTATACATTAGGTGTATATTGGGGGTACAGGGTATACATTAGGTATATATTGGGGGTACAGGGTATACATTAGGTGTATATTGGGGGTACAGGGTATACATTAGGTGTATATTGGGGGTACAGGGTATACATTAGGTGTATATATTGGGGGTACAGGGTATACATTAGGTATATATTGGGGGTACAGGGTATACATTAGGTATATATTGGGGGTACAGGGTATACATTAGGTGTATATTGGGGGTACAGGGTATACATTAGGTGTATATTGGGGGTACAGGGTATACATAAGGTATATATTGGGGGTACAGGGTATACATTAGATATATATTGGGGGTACAGGGTATACATTAGATATATATTGGGGGTACAGGGTATACATTAGATATATATTGGGGGTACAGGGTATACATTAGATATATATTGGGGGTACAGGGTTTATATATGGGGTCAGCATTGTACAGGATCTATATTGGGGATATATGAGGGGTATAGATCAGGTATTTGTTAGGGGGGGTACAGGGTATATATTTGGGTGTCAAGTGATATATAGAGGTGTACAGGGTATATATTGGGATGTCAGATGGTATATATTGGGGTGTACAGGGTATATGTTAGGGTGTCAGGAGGAATATTGGGGTGTACAGGGTGTGAGAGGTGTACAGGGTGTGAGGGGTGTACAGGGTGTACAGGGTATATACTGGGGTGTGAGGGGTGTACAGGGTATATATTGGGGTATACAGGGTATATACTGGGCTGCGAGGGGTGTACAGGGTATATATTGGGGTGAGAGGGGTGTACAGGGTATATATTGGGGTATACAGGGTATATATTGGGGTGTACAGGGTATATATTGGGGTATACAGGGTATATATTGGGGTGTGAGGGGTATACAGGGTATATATGAGGGGTGTACAGGGTGTATATTGAGGTGTACAGGGTATATATTGAGGTGTGAGGGGTGTACAGGGTATATATTGGGCTGTGAGGGGTGTACAGGGTATATATTGGGGTATACAGGGTATATATTGGGGTGTACAGGGTATATATTGGGCTGTGAGGGGTATACAGGGTATATATTGGGGTGTCAGCTGGTATATTGGGGTGTACAGGGTACATATTGGGGTGTACAGGCTCTATGAGGGGTGTCAGATGGTATATAGGGGTGTACAGGGTATATATTGGGGTGTCAGATGGTATATTGGGGTGTACAGGGTATATATTGGGCTGTGAGGGGTGTACAGGGTACATATTGGGGTGTACAGGGTATATATTGGGGTGTGAGGGGTGTACAGGGTACATATTGGGGTGTACAGAGTATATATTGGGGTGTGAGGGGTGTACAGGGTACATATTGGGGTGTACAGGGTATATATTGGGGTGTACAGGGTATATATTGGGGTGTGAGGGGTGTACAGAGTATATATTGGGGTGTACAGGGTATATATTGGGGTGTACAGGGTATATATTGGGGTGTGAGGGGGTGTACAGAGTATATATTGGGGTGTACAGGCTCTATGAGGGGTGTCAGATGGTATATAGGGGTGTACAGGGTATATATTGGGGTGTCAGATGGTATATAGGGGTGTACAGGGTATATATTGGGGTGTCAGATGGTATATTGGGGTGTACAGGGTATATATTGGGGTGTGAGGGGTGTACAGAGTATATATTGGGGTGTGAGGGGTGTATATTGGGGTGTACAGGGTATATATTGGGGTGTGAGGGGTGTATATTGGGGTGTACAGGGTATATATTGGGGTGTGAGGGGTGTACAAGGTATATATTGGGGTGTGAGGGGTGTATATTGAGGTATACAGGGTATATATTGGGGTGTGAGGGGTATACAGGGTATATATGAAGGGTGTCAGATGGTATATAGGGGTGTACATGGTATATTGGGGTGTCAGATGGTATATAGGGGTGTACAGGGTATATATTGGGGTGTCAGATGGTATATTGGGGTGTACAGGGTATATATTGGGGTGTGAGGGGTGTACAGAGTATATATTGGGGTGTGAGGGGTGTATATTGGGGTGTACAGGGTATATATTGGGGTGTCAGATGGTATATTGGGGTGTACAGGGTATATATTGGGGTGTGAGGGGTGTACAGAGTATATATTGGGGTGTGAGGGGTGTACAGAGTATATATTGGGGTGTGAGGGGTGTATATTGGGGTGTACAGGGTATATATTGGGGTGTGAGGGGTGTATATTGGGGTATACATTGGGGTGTGAGGGGTATATATGAAGGGTGTCAGATGGTATATAGGGGTGTACAGGGTATATATTGGGGTGTGAGGGGTATACAGGGTATATATGAAGGGTGTCAGATGGTATATAGGGGTGTACATGGTATATTGGGGTGTACAGGGTATATATTGGGGTGTGAGGGGTGTATATTGGGGTGTACAGGGTATATATTGGGGTGTGAGGGGTGTATATTGGGGTATACATTGGGGTGTGAGGGGTATATATGAAGGGTGTCAGATGGTATATAGGGGTGTACAGGGTATATATTGGGGTGTGAGGGGTATACAGGGTATATATGAAGGGTGTCAGATGGTATATAGGGGTGTACAAGCTATATATTGGGCTGTGAGGGGTGTACAGGGTATATATTGGGGTGTACAGGGTATATATTGGGGTGTACAGGGTATATATTGGGGTGTACAGGGTATATATTGGGCTGTGAGGGGTGTACAGGGTATATATTGGGCTGTGAGGGGTGTATATTGGGGTGTACAGGGTATATATTGGGGTGTGAGGGGTGTATATTGGGGTGTACAGGGTATATATTGGGCTGTGAGGGGTGTACAGGGTATATATTGGGCTGTGAGGGGTGTACATGGTATATTGGGGTGTACAGGGTATATATTGGGGTGTACAGGGTGTATATTGGGGTGTACAGGGTATATATTGGGGTGTACAGGGTATATATTGGGGTGTGAGGGGTGTACAGGGTATATATTGGGGTGTACAGGGTATATATTGGGGTGTACAGGGTATATATTGGGGTGTGAGGGGTATATATTGGGCTGTGAGGGGTGTACAGGGTATATATTGGGGTGTGAGGGGTGTACAGGGTATATATTGGGGTGTGAGGGGTGTACAGGGTATATATTGGGGTGTGAGGGGTGTACAGGGTATATATTGGGGTGTACAGGGTATATATTGGGGTGTGAGGGGTGTACAGGGTATATATTGGGGTGTGAGGGGTGTACAGGGTATATATTGGGGTGTACAGGGTATATATTGGGGTGTGAGGGGTGTACAGGGTATATATTGGGGTGTACAGGGTATATATTGGGCTGTGAGGGGTGTATATTGGGCTGTGAGGGGTATATATGAGGGGTGTCAGATGGTATATAGGGGTGTACAGGCTCTATGAGGGGTGTCGGTGTCTCCTCACCCGGCTCGGGGTGACACATATCGGGCTTCTCAGGCTCAGCAGCCGGCTGGTCACTTTCAGCATCTCTCCGGCCTCTGCGCTCCAAGGACACCATGTGCAGAGCTCCGACCAATCAGCGCCCAGCAATCACCCCACATGAGCACAGTTCGCCTCACTCCCTGCCGTCACATGACCCGTCACTAGAGTCCCGCTCTCCCCATCTGTCACACACCGGAAGTGTCCTCTACAGCTTAGCCCGGCGGCCATTTTCCCGGAGACTAGCCCCCTTGACAGGATTTTTTTTTCAACTAATTATGCGTCGCTCATAGCAACCAGATTATTCCTCCATCCCATCATTCCCCATCCCCCAATTGCTAATAAAGTGATCACTATGGTGACCTGAGTCCCCTCATCCCTTTCCTGATGTTCCCCTTTGTCCTTCCATTACTCTCAGATGAAGTAAACAATCATGGAGAACCAACAATTCTGCGCAGTGTATGTAGCAGAGGACGCGTGGCGGCGATGGCGGCATGCGCAGATCCATGCGATATTGGCCACAATCCTCAGATAAATCCGCCATCTTCCTCTGAATTCGATGGATCCCTCCTGGAAGTGGCATGTTCACGGCGGTGGCAGGAATGCACGCAAACGCCTCTTTTACGAAATGGGGAGGAACCACGAAAATCGGTTCATTAACAGAGTAAAAATCGATTATTATTAGTGACGATTTTCAAAAGAAAATTCTTTTGGAATTTGAAACATGTATGGCTGGCATTAAGGCCGGCCATACATGGGTCGATTTCCTAACGATTTTTCGTTCAATAATCGGACCTAAGAATAATCGATTTTCACTCTGTTAATGAACCAATTTTCGTGGTTCCTCCCCATTCCGTTGGTAAGTTCATGAAAAACGATCGATTTTCTAAATCATTGGTGGCACCCAGGGGCGGACTGACCATTTGGTAACTCGGGCACTGCCCGAGGGCCCGGGGTCAGTAGGGGCCCCATGAGATGCCCCTGGTACCTTTTTCATAGGCTTTTTTGAGTTTGGGCATGAACACAGGGGCCCCACGATCCCCTATTGCTCGGGGGGCCCCATGAGTAGTCAGTCCGCCCCTGGTGGCACCATTGGATTACAGAACCAAGGATGTTTTCGATTGAAAAATAGTTTGGAATTCGACCCATGTATGGCCTGCTTAAGCTCCTGATGAGTGGAGTTGCTGGACGTTAGCACAGGTGGGGCAGATTGCTGTCAACAGAGGGTGTGGTCAGGGTTGGTCAGGATGGTCCAGGATTGGTCAAGGTTGATCCACCCCAGGTGGGGGTAGTTCCTGCAGGGTGTATAAAGTCTCACACCAGCAGCAAGGAGGGGAATGGTTCTTTCTTGATCACAATGAGTTGGCTTGGAGGGCTCTTTGTGGTGGTATTGGCCTTTGGTCTTGTCCTAGGTCAGGACTCTTGGCACACCTGGCACCGCCAACAGTCTGGCTCCAGGCGGCATGATCCCCTCCGGTCTGGTTGGGGTTCGGTCCAAGGTTTGCCTAGGCAGCTTGCTCCTCTTGAGAGACCAGTCAGTATAGTGTGCATGGAGGACACGATGGTGGTGATCATCAAGAAGAATCTGTATGGGAATGGAAAACTAATCCAGGTGTCTGACCTCACCCTTGGCACTACACAGTGTAAGCCAACCTCTGAGGACCGGGACACCGTGACCTTCCAGATCCGTCTACAGGACTGTGGGAACCAAGTTCAGGTGGGCTGTCTGATATATCCATGGTTACATTCTAAAATGTCACTTTCATAGACCTTTTTTAGGTCTGATTTTTCTATGGGGTGATGTATCTGACTGCCTGTAGGTTGAATTAATATCTTGGGAAGGTCCTACTAGAGTAGCTGGGGGGATGTATGTCTAGATTGCTTTTGTGACTATCTTGACCACCATTCTGTGGTCTTGATGGTGCTGTGAGGGCCACCTTGCCTTGTGTGACTATCTTGGACACCATTCTGAAATCTTGGTGGTGCTGTGAGGGCCACCTAGCTGAGCTATCTAAACTGCACTCAGATCAAAAATTGATAGAATTGCAGCTTACTGGTCCTTAGAGTTGGTGGCTACACTAGTGTTGTCATCCTAGGGCAGCCTTTCTCACACTCCTCAAAACAGAGGAACTCATTGCTGAAGGAACCACTAGCAACCTCTTGAGAAACCCTGCCCTAGGAGAATGAGGGTGTTAAGACTACATAACCCTTCCCTCTCCTCAACAGTGGATGTTCTGTAGTCTGCTGATCCACTAGTGACAGCCATACTAAGGTGTTGTCACCTTAGGGCAAGGAGTGCTAAGCTACATAATGCCTCCATAGCAGGGTGAGGTTTTGTAGCCTGCTGATCCATTGCTTGGGTGACAACCATATTGGCTAGTGTTGTCACACTGAGTGACACAGCTCCATTTCTTCTCATGACCTGGTCAAGTCTTGTGGTCTGCTGAGGAACCAATCCAAACTGACAACATTCTAGAGGCAGAGAGCATGCCCATTTGATATCAATGGGCATGCTCTGCCTCCTGGAGCACTGGCCTACAGGATGTCTTCAGATCACAAGCTTTCTGGCTGTAGGAACATCTATCTCCAAAATGTATTTGGCTAGAGTTGACCTTTAATTCCACCTATGGTCAGGTTGGTCCACCTGGAATTGATATTTCAGGACTCCACAGCAAAAGGCACCAATGCTTCAGATTGTCTGACTATGGGTTGAAGAAGCAGCATGAAATACCAGTGAGCAGAGCTTGGGACAAGAGGTCCATCTACATACCTCTTTAGACCAGTGGTCTCCAAACTGAAGCCTGGGGGCCGCATGTGGCTTTGCTTGCTTTTATCTGGTCCTTGGGGCACTATTTAGTCCACTGACACCGTGTTCCCACCAATGATGGGGCACAGTTCCCACCAATGATACCACTGTGTTCCCACCAACAATGGGGCACAGTTACCACCAATGGTACCAACGATGGGCTATTTACTCCCACTGATGCTGGGACATCTTCAGGTCCAACCCCCTCACCCCCCAAAGTCTGTAGGACCGTAAACTGACCCCTTTGCTTAGACAGTTTGAAGACCCCCTTGCTTTAGACAATGCCTACTTGACTTGCATGTTGGGAGTTCCCCCTTTAGGCCTTGGTGACATGACGGTTCTGGTTTTTTTTTTTTTTTTTTTTTTTTTACAGATGAATCCTGACTTCCTCCTGTACAACACAAATGTGGCTTACAAACCGTCTTCATCCAGGAATATTCCAATCACCCGCACAAACAGTGCCAACATCAGCATTCAGTGCTACTACCCCCGGTGAGTCTCCTAACTGGGTCAGTTGTGCATGAATTGTCTATGATTCCATCCCTAAGTCTTTGTGTACTGATAAGATTGAGTTACTGCTCAAAATATAGTGACTTGCAGAACCAGCCATAATGAGATGTTGGGTGTCCAACACTTGGCACGTGCTTGGTCTGACTTGCTATTTTCGTAAAACCAGGACAAGTTTGACTGCCTCGGAACCTGCAGATTTCATGGTACAACTCTAGTGGGCTCACTTTAAAAAAAGGTTCAAAATGGGAGTAATGTTCTATTGGCTTGTGAAATGCATATCTACCATGTGCCAGCAGGTGGTGGTGGTCTCCAAGCAAAACTAGCATTTTTACTACAGCTGGTCCCTGGAATATCTGGTTCCAGGTAGTGCTGGGCCTTCTCACACCATGCTTTGCTAACTTGAGTCATGGATTCTCCTTTCAAGGTTCCATACAAAGTAAATCCATTCTGACCCAACATTCCAAGGATTTATCTGTCTCTACTTCAATATTTTAGGCATGGAAATGTCAGCAGCAACGCCATCAAACCAACATGGATTCCTGTCAGCACCACCATAACCATGGAGGAGAGGCTCTCCTTTGCACTGTATCTGATGAAAGGTAGGAACATCTCCTCATAGACTTTGGAACATTCACCTGTAAGCTGTTAATTGCAAAATAACCAGCCATCCCTCTCCAAAGGGGCAGCTTGCACATGGACCCTGCTGCAGGATACCACACCATGCCAACCCCTAAATACGTGGGACCCCCAGCTTTTCTTAGCGGGGGTGACCAGCATTTCCTGGTGCTGATTGCCTCAGATGCTGAAACTCAACCACTGCACGTGTGGCAGCTTAATGCACAAAGACAACAATCTGGTTCCTTAATTAGTGGCCTTGCATACATCTTTGAGACCTGGCTACAGAACTCATCTTCACACTTTGGTCACAGGATGTAGGTTGGCTATAACAACCAGTTGTCCAAGTAGCTCCAATATCTGAGGACATCTGACCACTAAAGTCTGAGGGTTTCAAGCCCCAACATTGGCTTGCTAGAAGCTTCATGTAGTGCTCATTCCTGACACCATATCTTGCTTGGCCACAATGTTTGGCCCTCCAGCACCAACATGGGAATGAGAGCACTAAAAGAAGCTTCTAGAACTCCAGCCCCAACATTTGCTTTCTAGAAGCTTCTTTTATTCTCATTCCTATGTTGGGGCTGGGGGGCCAAAAATTGTGGCCAAGCAAGATATGGTCAGGAATTAGAGCACTAAAAGAAGCTTCTAGCAAGCCAGACATCATATCTTGCTTGGCCACAATTTTTGGCCCTCCAGTCAGCTTGGTAGATAAAAAAAATTTGTTGGTTTTGAAATGTCTTTCCTAACATGGAAGTCTGTCTCTTGCAGATGATTGGAGCAGTCTGAGGGACTCCAATATTGTATCACTTGGTGACTCCTTGAACATCGAGGCTTTTGTCAAGGTAGACAACCATATGCCGATGAGGATCGTTGTGGACAGCTGTGTGGCATTGCTAGCTCCGGACCCCAATTCCTCCCCTCGATATGAGCTCATTAACAATTATGGGTAAATATATTCCTACTCTGTGTAGCTCCAAATTTTAAAAGCTGGGGTGAAATGTGGATGGGAATCCTTAAACACAAACCCTTTCCAATGGGGGATAAAACTTGGTCTTTTTCTTCATGTACTGGTGACTACACAGGAAGTGAGGGAATTATCTTCACCAAGGACTAACTGCAACAGATCCAACCCCTCCTACAATATACAAACCTCCTGGGGTTTTGTATTCTATATTTGATGTGTGAATGCTGAGAAATTTGCTATAGTTGGGTCAAAGTGGCTTGAGTTGGCTGTGGTACACTGATCTTAATCCATAATTGCCAAAACAGGCTAGATCTTGGAGATCCCAAACACTCTAGGTAGGAGGACCTGGACTTTGCAATGGGGGGGCCCCACTAGTTATGGCCCTGAGCCTTTCATATCCTATGGATTTGGGTGTCTAATGGTAGTTTACTCTCTGTAGATGTCTGGTGGATGGGAAGCAAGAGGACTCTTCCTCCACCTTCATATCAAGGAGACCTGAGCCAAACAGACTGCGCTTTGAGATTGATGCCTTTAGGTTCACAGACTACAACCAGCCAATGGTAAGTAGCAGTCTGAGTGATCGTATGGTGCTGAATGTGGCAATGGAGCTTAACAAATATATTCCATCTCAGATCTATATCTACTGTGTGTTGAAAGCCGTCCCACTCAACCAGGCCCCAGACCCAACGAACAAGGCCTGTTCCTTCAGCAAAACCAGCAATTCGTAAGTTACAAACCTCTGCCTAGCTGTATGGCTTGTATTTGGGGATGGTACCTACAGAACGTGTCAACTGATGGGACACCTTAGATCATCTTCTAGACTTTGTACATAGAACATATCCTGACCTTCCAAAAAATGCTACCTGCTTGACTTGTTACTACCAGATACAACTCCTGCCTGGAACAAGCTGGGTCAGCCTTTTACTAATGACTTGGTAGTGATGCCAGAATTGGAGATGGTGTCCATGGAAGCCTACCATTGCTTTTTATAGGGAATTGGTTTCCAAATGCAGAGGAGATACTTACAACACTGACTTGTATGAACCTCAGGCTTGGTAAAGTTGGCCATGCAGGTAATTTCAGCTGATTCCTGCCATAGGCTGAAATTTATTCCATGGGTGGCCTGTTGGCACCATCCAACTTTAAGTCCATTTTTGATTTGCTGTGGGGGAAGTCTTTATGTATGGACCGCTTAAGTCCTAAAAGCGGCACATCTTGTGCAACGTGTACAATGTATAGCCCCATGACTTGGAAGTCCTATATCTGGGTGGAATCTGGGCTGTGGGTGGTTCTCAATCTGAAATTGGAGGCAAACTTCCAACTGGCACAGGTAGAATTCATTTTTTTCCCACCACCTTTTCACCCTTTACTGGGGTCCTAAAGGGCCCTACTAGTTGTACTTTGAAAAGCAAACTAGTGCGCATTTTGTGCATTCACAGGAAAGTTTTTCCAAAGCAATTGCAGGAGATATTTTACAACTTGGCTATGCATGGTCAATGTCTTCCCTTCTCTACCAGTGACTGTCCATTGTTTCAGGTGGTCCCCAGTGGAAGGTTCTGCCAACATCTGCAGTTGTTGTGAATCTGGAAATTGTGATGGCTCTCAATCCAGAAGGCTGAGGCCAGGATCTAGGCACTGGAAGAGACATCAAGCTGGTGAGTTTAATGGTGTCAGACTGATGGAAGCTGCCACTGCTGACCTGAAAATGCTATATTCCTGGGTATAATCTGTTACAAGTTAACATGCTGACCAAGTAGGAAGATGAATAATTCTGATTTGGTCAACATAGTTCTGGCTGTCTCTAAACTAAACCAGGCAATGGGCATGTTCAGGAGGCAATTTGGTCAAAAGTTCTTAACTGAAGTCTCTTTTCTGCAGAAGAGAGATTGGAGGAGGTGATCCAGACCCAGCTCCTGGGCCCCATTTGGATCGTCAATCTGGAAGCTGACATCAAACCTGATGGTGGGCAGGCTCTTGCTCTGCATGCTGACCCTGAACAAGTGAAGCCCTGGATGGTGGTGGCTGTGGGAGGCCTGTGGGCTGCTGTATTGATGGTTGCTGTGCTAACCTGTACACTCAGATCAAGAAAATTTAACATTGCCAATGTACAATAAAACAGATTTTTGCATATGATTTGGAATTGCTGTGGAGTTTCTTGGTTGTGTGGTAGAGGCAAAATGTCTTGCTAGATGAGGTGTCAACTGTCTTCTACACTTGCCAATGGTTACCACACATGGTTCTTGCCCTGGTCAACCCTCTGGCCTCTCCATTCAGGATCTGATAGCTGTCTGGACCTTGTCTCATTTTGGTCTTTGGGCTACACCCCAAAACTTCACATAGGAGAGCTGTCTGGTGGAAGGATGGTTGCAGGCTTGTCTGACTAGACTCTGTTTGCCTAAGATTGGCCTGATGTGACCATGTGGGTGGGAAGAGACTGGATATTGTCAGTCTCCATTGCCCCTTCAGGTGTCTCCATTGCCCCTTCAGGTGTCTCCATTGCCCCTTCAGGTGTCTCCATTGCCCCTTCAGGTGTCTCCATTGCCCCTTCAGGTGTCTCCATTGCCCCTTCAGGTGTCTCCATTGCCCCTTCAGGTGTCTCCATTGCCCCTTCAGGTGTCTCCATTGCCCCTTCAGGTGTCTCCATTGCCCCTTCAGGTGTCTCCATTGCCCCTTCAGGTGTCTCCATTGCCCCTTCAGGTGTCTCCATTGCCCCTTCAGGTGTCTCCATTGCCCCTTCAGGTGTCTCCATTGCCCCTTCAGGTGTCTCCATTGCCCCTCCTAGATTGCTGACCTTATTACTTTGACACACCTGCTAACTGAATCACACTGGCCTGCTTTTATTCTTTGGATGGTGTTGGAGATTTTCAGGTCTCCTACTGGGGAATATTCCTCCATTTCCTGCCCTGGGAGTACTTGTTAGTAGACAAGTGTCCTCATTTGGAAGATTCCCCCTTGCCTCCCTGGTCTAGTGAAGTCTTGTATATTGGATCACTTCTGTTCTAGTGCCAACTGTTGGCCAAATCTACTTAGCAGGGACAAGATGGCAATGGAAGTCTAACCTTCCACTCCATCCAAAACTACTTCTTGGGTTTGGACAATGAATTTGCAGCAGGGCTGTCAGGACCTCCAGGGCATTAATTTGTAGGAATATGGAATTGAATATTATGGGACCTCCAGGGCATTACTTTGTAGGAATAGGCTGTGATGGGACCTCCCAGGGCTTCAGGGCATAACTTCATAGGAATATGGAATTGGCTTTGGTGGGACCTGTTTGAAGGTGCAGACACTGGGGATATTTCTATGCTATGTAGAGACCACTTCCTATAGCCAGCAAGTTTGGGATGATACAATGCACATGTTCAGGCCAGCAATGGTACAGCCAACCCTAAAAGGCTTTTGAACATTGTGATGGTGTGACCAACTACTTGGGTAACCCAACTGAACTGGGCTATCTGTAATTTCTAGGGCCTAGAGAGGCTTCAAGTAGAAAACATGGGGGGGGGGGGGAAGCAATTCCTTTGGGTAAACTTCTGCATTCATGTTACAATACTTCACTATGGCTTGGTGGAAAGTGCCTTCTATTAGATCTTTAACTGGCAGTATTGGCCATCCTTTCTTTGGGATGCAGGTCCCTGATTTTGAGGTTGATCCAGTGGCAGTTCTGACAAACTGTCAAGTGAACATGGCTCCTGTATCTTATACCTCTCCATCAAAGGTCTTACTGGGTAAATGAGTTTATGGCAGCCATTCTCAACCAAGGTTCCTCTAGAGCACAGGTGTCAAACTGGTGGCCCACCATCTGTTGAACTAGTCCCTGAGCCATTGCAAGGCTGACAGCTACAAGCATGACTCAGAGGCTTGGTGGGACTTAGTTTTGCAACAGCTGGAGGGGTGCCAGTTTAACACCCTTGCTCTGGAGCAGAGGTGGGCAAGTGTGGCCCTCCAGCTGTTGTAACTGTCAGTTTTGCAATGCCTCATGGGACTTTGTTCTACAAGTGTGACATGCAGAGCCATGATGGGACTTGTAGTTCACCAACAGCTGGAGGGCCAGTTGCCCACCCCTGCTCTAGAGGTTTGCTAGGGCCTCCTTTGAACTGTGGCTGATTTACCTTCCATTTAATGGCTGCACGGTTTCAGCACTAACACCACTAGAGTCAGCTGCATGGTGTCAAAGACCTTTTTAGTTGTCTAACATGGCACTCTCCCATTGACCACCAACGTAAGAGGCATGCTTCCTGTTGACCAACATGGAGGAGAGCTTTCTTCCTACTGGCCACAATAAGGTCCCCACACTGTTCAACCTCCAACAAATTGGTTTTAGCAGGGTTTCCTTGAGACTCAAATTATTTCAATGGTTCCTCCTGGGGTTAAGTGGTTGATTTATGGGCAATGAAGTTTGGGTATTTATTGGTCTTATGATCTAATGACTGCCAGTTGATCCTGCCGTGGCTCCAGCTATTGCAGTTAACCATTGCATGGATTCCATAAGTTTTAGTCAAAAGACTGAACCCCCAAACTGCTACAAAAGTCACTGGTTAACCTTTCAAAGCAATCTGGGTGCTTTCTCCTCCCCAACCAGTCTTGGCACAAGAAGTGTGGTGACGTATCAACAGAAGTGCCCCCGTTCAAATGGTTTTCCTCCCACCCCCCCACCTGTTGACTGGATTTTCCAGAATGGTATCCCAGTGATATTGGTAAGAGTGGAAGCACATGACCACCAAGCCCAACCGATAGGTTCTACCTTTTTTTTTTTTGCACTTGATTAAAAATAGCTGGAGATGCACTTGTAGATGTATAGCCATTGAGTTCTCTTGGCAGTTCTATGGCCTAGCTCTCTGGCACCACCATCTCTGAGCTACTAGGCCTTTTTCCATAGAATTGTCTTGGTGGACTTTAGAAAGGTAGATTGCTGGTGTTCCGGTGGTGTTTTCACATGTGTGGCTGGTTTGTCATACCTGCAACATGGGACAATTCAGAGGACTACAGCTATGTAAACCTATTGGTATAGTCCCCACACTGAAACCATTAGTTTAGCATCATGGGGGTTTGTGAAACTGAACCTGTGCTGCTTCCTGTCGAAGGGGTGTGCCACCTCCAGACATGACCTTCAGGAGGCACAATAGAAAAGGGGAACCAAGCTAGCTCCTTTTTCCATTCTGAGGGGTCCTGGAGGAAAATCAAGCAGAGAACCCCACCAGCTGCTCCAAGATGAGCCCAGTAAAAAGTGTGGGTGTGGAAGAAAAGGTTAGCTGGAATCCTCCCTCAACCAGGTTCCAAGTGATACATCTCCTCCAGCCAGAGGAAACACAAACTGATCAGCAGGACTTCCTTTGAAAGTACGTTTGGTGATGTGTTTCCTGTTGGAGGTGCCACTATCTCGTGGGTTGTCCTGGAAGACAATTTGGGAAATGGTGCTGCAGCCTTGTCTTCCCAAACAGGGAATGGATTCTTCCACTAAACCTTCAGACCCCAGAAGGGGCCTATAGCCTTGATGGATCTAAGCAGCAGTCCTGGAATCCCTTCTCGACTCACCTTACCCAAAGCTCCACCTCATGATGGTGTAAATCTAGGCTATGAAAAAGTGATGACCTGCAAGTCCAAGTAGAATAGCCCTGACCTCTGTGAGGAGGAATCAGAGTAAAGAAAAGCCCCAGGAAGAGGGAAAAGTGGTTTCCCCAATAGTTCACCATGGAATGGTACTCCAAGGGACATCACCACCCTCAAGTATACTACATGCCTTTTAGGTTTAGAGAGGAAATTGCCAGTCATTTCATGTCACTCCCATGGCTGAATGTATCAGTGGGGAGCAAGAAAAAAAAAAGTTCATGTGTGCTGCAGAGGAGGAGGGGCTTAGGTGACCCTTTATCCTCTAAAGCCAACCCCTAACTTCTTCCATGACTGGGAAGGGCAGATACTGAAGTCAGTGCAGAAGCACACCTACAACCTCACAGTCCAAGCAGAGGCCCACCCGTGATCCGTCATCCATGCCAAAGCATACCCCATAAGGTTCATAAAGTATTCAGACCCCTTCACCGTTTTCAAAGTCATAGCCCGATACTACAATTGTTTCAATTCTTGTGTTCTCATTGATCTACGCTCAGTACCCCGTAATGACAAAGTGAAGACAGGATTTTAGAAATGTCTGCAAAAGGAAATATCACATTGGCATAAGTATTCAGACCCTTTGAAATTTAGCTGAGGTTCCTCCCATTTCTCTTGATGGTTGCTGAGATGTTTCTACACCTTGATTGGAGGCCACCTGTGGTCAAGTAAATTGATCGGATATGATTTTAAAAGGCCTCACAGATGACAATGCATACTGTATCAGAGCAAAAGCCATGAGGTCAAAGGAACTGCCTGCAGAGCTCAGAGACAGGATTATTGCAAGGCACAGATCTGGGGAAGGCTACAAAACCATTTCTGCTGCACTGAAGGATCCAAAGAGCAAAGTGGCTTCCATAATTCTCAAAAGTTTGGCACAACCAGGACTCTCCTAGGAGCTGGTCACCCAGCCAAACTGAGCAATCTGGGGAGAAGGACCTTAGTAAGAAAGGTGACCAAGAGCCGGATGGCCGCTCTGACTGTACTCCAGAGATCCTGCGTGGAGATGGGACAACGTTCCTAGAACAGGGGTGTCAAACTGGTGGCCCTCCAGCTGTTGTGAAACTACAAGTCCCATCATGCCTCTGTATTTGGGAGTCATTCTTGCAACCGTCAATGTCTCTTGGAAATTGTAGTTTGGCAACAGCTGGAGGGCCACCAGTTTGACACCCGTGTCCTAGGACAACCATCACTACTGCCCTCCACCGATCTGAGCTTTATGGCAGAGTGGCTAGATGGAAGCATTTCCTCAGTGCAAAAAGCATGAAAGCTCGCTTGGAGTTTGCAAAACAGCACCTGAGGGACCCTCGGACTGTGAGGAACAAGGTTCTCTGGTCTGATGAAACCAAGATTGAATGGTTTGACTTGAATTCTGAACGTTGTTTCTGGAGGAAACCGGGTACCAATCATCACCTGCCCAATACCATCCCAACAGTAAAGCATGGTGGTGGCAGCATCATGCTGTGGAGGTGGGACTAGGAGATTGGTCAGGGTTGAGGGAAAGCTGAATGGAGCAAAGTACAGAGATATCCTCTATCAAAACCTCTTCCACAGTGTTCATGACCTCAGACTGGGTCAAAGGTTCACCTTCCAACATGACAACCATCCTAAGCACACAATGTCCAGCCGAGCTCTGACTCTGCAGAGGCCTGAAAATGGCTGTCCACAGATGGTCTCCATTCAACCTGACCGAGCAAAGAAGAATGGCAGACAATCCAGGGTGCAAAGCTTGTGGCATCGTCCCCAAAAAGACTCGAGGATGGAAATGCTGCCAAAGGAGCTTCAACAAAGGGCTGAGTAAAGGGTACAACTGTAGTATCAGGCTGCAGCATAACACTGATAAAAGTGAAGGGGGTCTGAATACTTTATGAATGCTCTCCAAGACCAAGTAAGGGTGAAACGTGCCTGAGACGGGCAGTCTTGCTTTGATGACTGAATAAAAATGTACTTGGGCAAGTGACGTCATTGGTGTGCATCTTCTCGGAGAACGGACATGTTCCTTAGAGAGGCAGCCAGTCGGCTTTACAACATGGAGGCCTGGAACCGTGACTCCTACATGACTCGCCGAAAGTGATATTCCAGGACTCAAAACACTGACCCCCTTCTCCAACCTACCCTTCAGGGTGGCTGAGAAGACCTCAGCTTTGGAGTCAAGACACTCAACCAACTCATCCTACCCAACCAATCCATCCTACCCAACCAACCCATCCTACCCAACCAACCCATCCTACTCAACCAACTCATCATACCTAACCAACTCTTCCTACCCAACCAATCCATCCTACCCAACCAACCCATCCAACTCAACCTACCCAACCAACTCATCCTACCCAACCAATCCATCCTACCCAACCAACTCATCCTACCCAACCAACCCATCCTACCCAACCAACTCATCCTACCCAACCAACCCATCCTACTCAACCAACTCATCCTACCCAACCTGTATGGACTCCAACATCCTGGGGTACACCGTTCACCAACTGGGCCCTGGAAATCACCCTGGGCAACCAAGAAAACACAGCACTGGACACCTCAAACAGCCAATAAGGAGCGCACACAGCCGGCCATCTGATTTTAAATTAACAGCGTAATGTTTAATAACGGAAATATATAAATATGAATGTAAACATTGGGAACTGGAACGTGCAAGTGTGCAAGTATCGGCCTCCCCGTGGCATTTCGGCATCGTTCTACTCTACCACGATGACGTCATCTGCAGAGGAATTCAGGATGTCTGTTAAAAGTGAGAGAAAAACAGAATTATAAAATGAGCCTGGAAGCCTGCTGTGGCCATTATGAGGGGTTCCCACCATCCCTGTGCTGAGTTCCCGGGTCTGTACACCCGCTGTGTCCATTATGAGGGGTTCCCACCATCCCTGTGCTGAGTTCAAGTCTGTACACCCGCTGTGCCCATTGTGAGCAGTTCCCGCCATCCCTTTGCCAAATTCTTGGCTCTGTACTCCCGCTGTGCCCATTATGAGGGGTTCCCACCATCCCTGTGCCGAGTTCCCGGGTCTGTACACCCGCTGTGCCCATTATGAGGGGTTCCCGCCATCCCTGTGCAGAGTTCCCGGGTCTGTACACCCGCTGTGCCATTATGAGGGGTTCCCACCATCCTTGTGCTGAGTTCCCGGGTCTGTACACCCGCTGTGCCCATTATGAGGGGTTCCCACCATCCCTTTGCTGAGTTCCCGGGTCTGTACGCCCGCTGTGCCCATTATGAGGGGTTCCCACCATCCCTGTGCAGAGTTCCCGGGTCTGTACACCCGCTGTGCCCATTATGAGGATTTCCCACCATCCCTGTGCCGAGTTCCCAGGTCTGTACACCCGCCGTGCCCATTTAGAGGGGTTCCCACCATCCCTGTGAGGAATTCCCGGGTCTGTACACCCACTGTGCCCATTAGGATGGGTTCCCACCATCCCTGTAAGGAGTTCCGGGTCTGTACACCCACTGTGCCCATTATGAGGGGTTCCCACCATCCCTGTGCCGAGTTCCCGGGTCTGTACACCTGCTGTGCCCATTACGAGGGTTTCCCACCATCCCTGTGCTGAGTTTCTGGGTCTGTGCCCATTATGAGACAGCAGGCCTAATACATCATTTCTGGCTGGACGACCTTTTTGAATAAGAATTATGAAAGCAGAGGAGAAGAAAAGAGGTAGAGAACTCAGTCAGCAACTTCCATGTGTCCACCATAAACCGAAAAACGAGAGTGAGAAGGAAAGTTGAGAGGTCCAATCTCCAGATAACAGAGATAAGTGGTGACATCACACGGTGTACCGGAGTTGGCGGAGGCTGGCTTTGCCTCATCTTGGACCGTTCCGCTCTCCTCCTCGCTGTCGGAGCTGATGGTGATGACCTCCTTGGAGGAGGTAAAGATGGAGCTGCTGGTGGACACGTCATCTGTCATGTAGTAGAAGCAGCCCCGGGGGGAGTAGATGCTGCTGTCGTCCATGGATGACACGAGGCTGGCACCTTCAGAGGCCGTGCAGGTGGAGCAGTCGGTGGAGGTCGTGAGGGAGGAGAAGGAGGAATCCACCGAGGCCGATTGGCTGGAGGGGGCGGCCGATTGGCTGGAGGGGGCGGCTGATGAGGTGGAGTTGGAGGAAGCGGTGGCAGAGTGGTCACTGTTGCTCAGGCAGATTTTGGACATGTTCTGCTCCAAGCTGTCCGTCTTGGTGGATGTTTCCAGGTGAGGTGGTGGAGACAAGGTGCTGGCCAGCTTCAGCTCCGGGCTGCGATTCACATCCGCCCGTGTCACTTCGATGGAATCATCTGGCGGGTAGGTACGTCAGTTACATCCAGATTCTCCTCCCCCCACTGACCACCCATGTGAAGGGTTTTCTACTTCCAAAAGGTGACCAACCAAAACAGACACAACCTGGGATTTACATATCTCACCTCTTCTAGATCAGCCCTACACCCACCTTGGAAGGGTTAAAGCCCAACCTGGGAGGTGCCATGGCAGATCCTTCCTGCTGGCCTTCACCCCAACTTCTGGTCAGGGGATGTGCACTGTGAACGTGGTATGGTCTGATAGACTGGGACTGCATGTCCCATGATTCCTTGTGCATGGCACCCAAGCTGGCACATAATGGTAAGGTCTCCCACCACACTGCACATGCACACCCTAAGCAGGGCACAACCACAAAGATACCGCCCACACTTTTGCATGCGTGTCACTAGCATGCCACCCACGTGGGTATAATAAGAACCCAAGCCACGCTTACACATGCGCACCCCCAAGCAGGGACAATAAGGACCTCGGCTACACTGCACTTCCTAAGCACAGCTTGGCACTCACATCCCAAGCACCACACCCAACCAGGCACAATGATAGGGACAACAGACCCAATGCGTGCCCTAAGCATGGTACCCAAGCAGGCACAATGTGAAGAGCCCCAGCCCCAATGTGTGCCCTAAGCATGGTACCCAAGCAGGCACAATGTGAAGAGCCCCAATGTGTGCCCTAAGCATGGTACCCAAGCAGGCACAATGTGAAGAGCCCCAATGTGTGCCCTAAGCATGGTACCCAAGCAGGCACAATGCGAAGAGCCCCAGCCCCAATGTCTGCCCTAAGCATGGTACCCAAGCAGGCACAATGCGAACAGCCCCAGCCCCAATGTGTGCCCTAAGCATGGTACCCAAGCAGGCACAATGTGAAGAGCCCCAATGTGTGCCCTAAGCATGGTACCCAAGCAGGCACAATGCGAAGAGCCCCAATGTGTGCCCTAAGCATGGTACCCAAGCAGGCACAATGCGAAGAGCCCCAATGTGTGCCCTAAGCATGGTACCCAAGCAGGCACAATGCGAAGAGCCCCAATGTGTGCCCTAAGCATGGTACCCAAGCAGGCACAATGTGAAGAGCCCCAGCCCCAATGTGTGCCCTAAGCATGGTACCCGAGCAGGCACAATGTGAAGAGCCCCAATGTGTGCCCTAAGCATGGTACCCAAGCAGGCACAATGTGAAGAGCCCCAATGTGTGCCCTAAGCATGGTACCCAAGCAGGCACAATGTGAAGAGCCCCAATGTGTGCCCTAAGCATGGTACCCAAGCAGGCACAATGTGAAGAGCCCCAATGTGTGCTTAAAGCATGGTACCCAAGCAGGCACAATGTGGAGAGCACCAATGTGTGCTCTAGGCATGGTACCCAAGCAGGCACAATGTGAAGAGCCCCAGCCCCAATGTGTGCCCTAAGCATGGTACCCAAGCAGGCACAATGTGAAGAGCCCCAATGTGTGCCCTAAGCATGGTACCCAAGCAGGCACAATGTGAAGAGCCCCAGCCCCAATGTGTGCCCTAAGCATGGTACCCGAGCAGGTACAATGTGAAGGATCCCAGCCCCAATGTGTGCTTAAAGCATGGTACCCAAGCAGGCACAATGTGGAGAGCCCCAATGTGTGCTCTAGGCATGGTACCCAAGCAGGCACAATGTGAAGAGCCCAACCCCAATGTGTGCCCTAAGCATGGTACCTGAGTGGGCACATTGATAAGGACGATGGCCACAATGCGCATGAGTGACCTAAGCACAGTACCCGAGCATGGACATAACGAGACACCCAGTCGGAAGCAAGCACATCAGGGTGGCTCCAGTGTGAGCCTGCAAGGCAACGTAGCCACCATTGGAGGGTCTGAACACTTTAATCGCCACACTCGCCTTATTAGAGGCAGTATAGGTTGTCTTTTTTTTTGGGGGGGGGGGGGGGGTGCGATTCATGCACTCAGAGACGGTGACGATAACCCCGGTGCCGAATGCCGCTTACCAGACTCCAGCCGGTGCTCCTCCTGTAGCTTGACGAAACTGGTGGGTTCTGGCTTCTCAGACATGCTGGTGACTTCCGCCTGTTGGGGTGGACATTGATTGAGTCTCTGCAGGGGGACGCGGCCATTTGTGAGAATTCATGGATGAGAATGTTCCTTACCAAAAGTCGGGATACCAGCGACTCATCATCGTCAGACTTCACGGGACTTGTCCGGTGCTCTACTGCAAGTCCCAGACGAATGAGTTCCTGACCGATATCCAGCATCTGCAACAAGGAGAGTCAGGCCTGAGACCACATAGGGGGGGAGTGCTGGAGGACCCAATCTGATTGTCTCTGGCCCGCCCCCTTTCATTCTTTGGATTTCAGTTCTTCCAATCATGGAGGCTCGGCCTCGCATGTGGATGTTACCTATGCAAATACAGCCCGCCTAGGAACGCCCACTCTTAGACTGACACACACCCAGTCGAGGAATTCTGATATTAGGATAACTCCTCCCACTGCTTGAATCAGGACTGAGGGCTCTTGGGAGAATTGAATGGTTTGGAGGAGGGGAGCTACGTACCTCTAGATAGCCAAGATTAAACCAAGAGTGTCTCCACTCACCGGGTCCCTGGATGGGTCGAATAGCTGGATCTGAAAATGGGAGGCCCCCGGGGATGGGAAACTGGCTATCTTGGCCAACAGGGGTTTCCATTTAGCACAGTGCGCCAAGGTATCAAACCTGTCCATAGCCTCGTCTGTCCACTTCCCACCTGCCACAAGACACAGACATTGGAATGAGCCGACGATTCGATACGACAAGATTGCGGCTACAGATGACCGCTTGCGACTCACCGCTTGGAGCGACATATGCGAGGCCACATTCCACCGCCTGGAACGGCAAACTGAGAAAGTCGCTCCTGAAAGAAAAGACATACATCATTCAAAGGAGATAAATGGACTCATTCACATGGGCATGGGGGCCTGTAGTCCACTAATCATAATTGCAAGATCTGGCTCACGACATAGACCTGGCTTACAATCAGCATTCCAAAGGTGTTCCGTAGGGTTGAGGTCAAAGCTCAAGTTCCTCCACGCCAAACTGGTCAAACCATGCCTCTATGGAGCTGGCTCCACTCTTCCGGGAATGTTTCCCCAGTTTGTGCCCATTAGTGAGGGAAGCTACTGATTTTGAATGAGAAAACCTGGCTTGTGTGCCACACGTTGGGCACCAAAAAAGACATGGCTCACCATGGACATTTCAACTCATCCCAAAGGTGTTCAAGTTGGGTTGAGGTGAAAGCTCAAGTTCCTCCACACCAAAATGGTCGAACCATGTCTCTATGGAGCTGGCTCCTCTCTTCTGGGAATGTTTCCCCCAGTTTGTGCCCATTAGTGAGGGAAGGTACCGATTTTGGATGAGAAGACCTGGGCTTGTGTGCCACACGTTGGACACCAAAAAAAAGCCTGGATCACCATCAATGTTCCAATTCAACCCAAATGTGTTCAGTAGGGTTGAGGTTGAATTGGAACTTCAGTTGGGCACCAAAAAAAAGATATGGCACACAACATGTGGCAAACAAGCCAGGTCTTCTCATCCAGCATAGATATCTGCCTCTACTTAGGAACACAATTGATCAAACTGATCAAACCATGTCTTTATTGAGCTGGCTCCACTCTTCTAGGAATGTTTCCTAAAATTTGTACTCAGTGTGGGCAGGTACAGATGTTGAATGAGAAGACCTGGCTTGTGTGCCACACATTGGGCAACAAAAAAGACCTGGCTCACCATGGACATTTCAACTCATCCCAAAGGTGTTGGAGTAGGGTTGAGGTGAAAGCTCAAGTTCCTCCAGGCCAAACTGATCAAACCATGTCTCCATGGAGCTGGCTCCACTCTTCCGGGAATGGTTCCCCCAGTTTGTGCCCATTATTGAGGGACAGTACCGATTTTGGATAAGACCTGGGCTTGTGTGCCACACGTTGGACACCAAAAAAAGCCTGGATCACCATCAATGTTCCAATTCAACCCAAATGTGTTCAGTAGGGTTGAGGTCTGTGGAGGACACCTGAGTTCCTCCACACCAAACTGGTCAAAACATGTCTTTATAGAGGCCGTAGATACTTGCCTTTGACTGGTATCTTGTTGGTGTTATATAACTGTTTTTGTATTTTATGTGCCTTTAATGGCCCTTATGTGGGCGTGTCTTTTGCTCTAGTTTTCCTTTGTTAAATTGTTTAAAAAAAAGTTAATAAAACATGTCTTTATAGAGCGAAGGCCACTCTTCTGGGAATGCTTCCCACAATTTTTGCCTATTAGTGAGGGCAGGTACTGATGTTGAGCTATACGAGATAATAATATGTGTATATACCTGAAAATCAAAAAACAATCTCTCTCTCTTGCTCCTCCGGTAGGGCGTCATATGACGTCCTTCCCGGATCACACTTTACGCGTGCCCGCCTTTAGGATGAATTGGAACTCCAGTTGTGTGCCATATCTTGTTTTTGGTGCCAAACTGGAGTTCCAATTCATCCTAAAGCTGTTCAGTAGGGTTGAGGTCAGGACTCAGGAGTTCCTCCACATCAAACTGGTTAAACTAGGAATACTTCTCACAAATTGTGCTCCTAAGTAGAGGCAGATATCTATGCTGGATGAGAAGACCTGGCTTGTTTGCCACAAATTGTGCTCCTAAGTAAGATATCTATGCTGGATGAGAAGACCTGACTTGTTTGCCACATGTTGTGTGCCATATCTTTTTTCAGTTCCCAACAAGCCAGGTCTTCTCATCCAGCATAGATATCTTACTTAGGAGCACAATTTGTGGGAAGTATTCCTAGTTTAACCAGTTTGATGTGGAAGAACTCGGAGACCTGACCTCAACACTACTGAACACCTTTAGGATGAATTGGAACTCCAGTTGTGTGCCATATCTTTGTTTGGTGCCCAACTGGAGTTCCAATTCATCCTAAAAGGTGTTCAGTAGGGTTGAGGTCAGGACTCAGGAGTTCCTCCACATCAAACTGGTTAAACTAGGAATACTTCTCACAAATTGTGCTCCTAAGTAAGATATCTATGCTGGATGAGAAGACCTGGCTTGTTGGGAACCGAAAAAAGATATGGCACACAACATGTGGCAAACAAGCCAGGTCTTCTCATCCAGCATGGATATCTTACTTAGGAGCACAATTTGTGGGGAGTATTCCTAGTTTAACCAGTTTAATGTGGAGGAACTCCTGAGTCCTGACCTCAACCCTACTGAACACCTTTAGGATGAATTGGAACTCCAGTTGGGCACCAAAAAAAGATCTGGCACACAACTGGAGTTCCAATTCATCCTAAAGGCGGGCACGCGCTAAGCGTGATCCAGGAAAGACGTCATATGACGCCCTACCGGAGGAGCAAGAGAGAGATTTGTTTTTGGATTTTCAGGTATATACACATATTATTATCTCACATAGTACAACATCAGTACCTGCCCTCACTAATGGGCAAACGTTGTGGGAAGCATTCCCAGAAGAGTGGTCTTCGCTCTATAAAGACATGTTTTATTAACTTTTTTTTAAACAATTTAACAAAGGAAAACTAGAGCAAAAGACACGCCCACACAGGGGCCATTAAAGGCACATAAAATACAAAAACAGTTATATAACACCAACAAGATACCAGTCAAAGGCAAGTATCTACGGCCTCTATAAAGACATGTTTTGACCAGTTTGGTGTGGAGGAACTCAGGTGTCCACCACAGACGTGAACCCTACTGAACACGTTTGGGTTGAATTGAAACATTGATGGTGATCCAGGCTTTTATTGGTGTCCAACGTGTGGCACACAAGCCCAGGTCTTCTCATTCAACATCTGTACCTGCCCACACTGAGTAGAACTTTTAGGAAACATTCCTAGAAGAGTGGAGCCAGCTCAATAAAGACATGTTTTGATCAGTTTGATCAATTGTGCTCCTAAGTAGAGGCAGATATCCATGCTGGATGAGAAGACCTGGCTTGTTTGCCGCATGTTGTGTGCCATATCTTTTTATTGGTGCCCAACTGGAGTTCCAATTCATCTTAAAGGTGTTCAGTAGTGTTGAGGTCAGGACTCAGGAGTTCCTCCACATCAAACTGGTTAAACTAGGAATACTTCCCACAAATTGTGCTCCTAAGTAAAGGCAGATATCCATGCTGGATGAGAAGACCTGGCTTGTTTGCCGCATGTTGTGTGCCATATCTTTTTACGGTGCCCAACAAACCAGGTCTTCTCATCCAGCATAGATATCTTACTTAGGAGCACAATTTGTGGGAAGTATTCCTAGTTTAACCAGTTTGATGTGAAGGAACTCGGAGTCCTGACCTCAACCCTACTGAACACCTTTAGGATGAATTGGAACTCCAGTTGGGCACCAACCAAAGATATGGCACACAACTGGAGTTCCAATTCATCCTAAAGCTGTTCAGTAGGGTTGAGGTCAGGACTCAGGAGTTCCTCCACATCAAACTGGTTAAACTAGGAATACTTCCCACAAATTGTGCTCCCAAGTAGAGGCAGATATCTATGCTGGATGAGAAGACCTGGCTTGTTTGCCACATGTTGAGCACCAAAAAAATGACCTGGCTCACAATCACCATTCCAATTCATCCCAAATGTATTCAGTAGGGTTGCAGTCAGGGCTCTGTAGAGGACACTTGAGTTCCTCCACACCAAAACTGGACAAACCATGTCTTTACAGGGCTGGCTTGTACACGGGGGGGGGGCACAGTCATGGTGGAACAGAAAAGGGTCTTCACCAAACTGTTACCACAAGGTTGGAAGAGCCCAATTGTCTCCAATGTCTTTGTATGATGGAGTATTACCAGGACCCTTCACTGGAGACACCTGAACTCCATCACTGGAGGGGAGCCCGCATACCCTTGGCTATATCATGAAAACACGTGACTTTAATCTAGCATTACCTCAGTATTAGTCACTAGTTGGCCCACAACTAGAATATGGTGGGAAGTTGGGGTTTGAACACTATACGTGGCAAGAAGAGAAGCATTTTAGAGATCTTAGATTCGGCAAATGAAATCATAAAAGGAATAAAGAGCTCACTTGCTGGCGTATTGGCCGGGGATGAATACATGACATGCGGCTAGGCAACAACCCACCTGCACTCACCTGAGTGGGAAGAGGTGCTCTTTTGGGCACGCCCAGTTGTCACCATAATCCACGTAGTACAAATCAACCACGTTGTTCTCCAGGAATCCCAGGACCTCCGCCCTGTACCAGAAATTGTCTTCACGGAACGGAGCTGCCACGATATCCCCCATCTGGATCTCCGGCATCTTTCCCTGGGAAAAGCAGCCACAATGACACCACGCCCGCCTTATGGTCAAAGCTCACCTGTCCAAGTGAAGGCGCTCACCCGCTTCTGTCTCAAGCAAAAGTCGCTCATCTCCGTGGTCAGCTTGTCGAGCTGCGAGGCCCGGGAGCCGAGGATCTGGATCCAGAAATGTTCCGGGTTCTCCGAGGCGGACACGCAGACATCGACGTACTCGCCGGCACGGAAGTTGAAGTCCGGGCTGGGAACTGGAAGGGGACATTCAGACATATCAAGATCGAATACAGGTCGAATACATACTATTCGTGCTCCCCTCTGATTCTGGTTTGATTTCATCACCAAGACCTTTACTCATCTTTGGGTCTGCCATCCCCAGAGCCAAGCCCTGCCCCCACCGCATCCAATGATGGGATATAAAATGGCGGATATAAAGATGAGAGATGGGTGGCGCCCAGTCCTAGAGGCAGGCAGCTTTGGAAATCAGGTCCTTGGGTAAAGTGAAGTCAGAGAGGTGCACCCCCTCCCCCACCCCATGACACAACACATCATACAGAGTGCCCCCTACCCTCAAACTTGCAGATGTTGTATGTGCAGTCAGCGATATTTTGGGGCTCGTTGTCCTCGGCCAGCCTTTCCTCCGGAGACTCGGCCGTGTGGAAACTGTCTGGGGAGCGGTCCGTGTTCGGGGTGACGCACTCCTCGGCGGGGGGCTGCTTGTCTTTCTTCTTTACGGCGATTATACTCTTCCTGTGCGACCGGAAGTTGGAGGAAACGGCAGCATTTTTCAAGATGGAGGCTTCTTCTTCCACCACTTTCTGGATTAGGGTCTGTCCGCGAGGATGGAAAAAAGATTGCGTTGGGTACGAAGAAGTACAGAGATACCTCCCTCTGTTCACACCTCCCGCCCTGATCAGCGTGCCAATGAAAATGTTCAAAAGACATCACTACTGGGTCTTTCTGCTGGTCTTTGCTCCATAGTAAGAGCCAATTTTGTGGGGGTGGGGAGGCTCTTGTAAAAAGGCACAGCACCCTGCCTGGATCATTACATGAAAACACACGCATGGCATCCCTTTGGACATGCATGTCCCTTCCCTGCTGGCCACTGCAAACTTCAGCTGTGCAATCTGTTGATCAGTCGCTTGATTACACTCCAGTTGAGTGATCAGCAGATTGCACAGCTAAGGTCTGCAGTGACCAGCAGGAAGGAGCATGCAGGTAAAAAGGGACGTGGCCTATGGAGATCAGCATTAAGTCAGCTTATGCACCTTGGCGGCCTCCACTTGCTTCAGCGACCCGGTAACGGTGATGCACCTTGCCAGGTCCAAGTTGCTGTCTGGCTGGCACTCGCACTCGATTTTGGCTCCGGATGTTTTACTTATGTCCCGAATCTTCTGTCCTCCTTTTCCTAAAACCAATGGGACGGAAATGGGTCACGGCCTCATATGAACACCACGGCCTCAACGTGTGACTACAGGAATCTGAGAAGACCTAAGAGGGCAGATCTGTATCTCTATGTATGAGCGTTCGATATCCCTGTACAATCTTTATTCGTCAGTGTCACTATTACAGAGCGACCTAGTGACCCCATCAACCCTCTTTTATGGCTCTGATACTTTCCAAGTAATGACTACACAAGGCAAAGTTCCACACGGAGGAACCTCCCCTCATCTCCCAACAGGAACTCCCAGAAATTCTCAATAGATTCCTCTATATAGATCTATCACTAGAGGGGTCCCCGGCAGGAGGTCCTGATTCCTCTATATAGACCTAGAGGGGTCACCAGCAGGAGGTCCTGATTCCTCTATATAGACCTAGAGGGGTCACCGGCAGGAGGAAGGAGGTCCTGATTCCTCTATATAGAACCTATCATTAGAGGGGTCACCGGCAGGAGGAAGGAGGTCCTGATTCCTCTATATAGATCCTATCATTAGAGGGGTCACCGGCAGGAGGAAGGAGGTCCTGATTCCTCTATATAGACTTAGAGGGGTCACCGGCAGGAGGAAGGAGGTCCTGATTCCTCTTGATATACCTAGAGGGGTCACCAGCTGGAGGAAGGAGGTCCCAATTCCTCTATATATCACTAGAGGGGTCACCAGCAGGAGGAAGGAGGTCCTGATTCCTCCTTATATCACTAGAGGGGTCACCAGGAGGTCCTGATTCCTCTATATAGACCTAGAGGGGTCTATATAGGAAGGAGGTCCTGATTTCTCTACATAGATCCTATCACTAGAGGGGTCACCGGCAGGAGGAAGGAGGTCCTGATTCCTCAATATAGATCTAGAGAGGTCACCAGCAGGAGGAAGGAGGTCCCGATTCCTCAATATAGACCTAGAGGGGTCCCCGGCAGGAGGTCCTGATTCCTCTATATAGATCTTTATATCACTAGAGGGGTCACCGGCGGGAGGAAGGAGGTCCTGATCCCTCTATATAGATCTTTATATCACTAGAGGGGTCACCGGCAGGAGGAAGGAGGTCCTGATTCCTCTATATAGACCTAGAGGGGTCCCCGGTAGGAGGTCCTGATTCCTCTATATAGATCTAGAGGGGTCACCAGCAGGAGGAAGGAGGTCCTGATTCCTCTATATAGATCTTTATATCACTAGAGGGGTCACCGGCAGGAGGTCCTGATTCCTCTATATAGATCTAGAGGGGTCACCAGCAGGAGGAAGGAGGTCCCGATTCCTCTATATAGACCTAGAGAGGTCACTGGCAGGAGGAAGGAGGTCCTGATTCCTCTATATAGATCCTATCACTAGAGGGGTCACCAGCGGGAGGAAGGAGGTCCTGAATCCTCTATATAGACCTAGAGGGGTCACCGGCAGGAGGAAGGAGGTCCTGATTCCTCCTTATATCACTAGAGGGGTCACCAGGAGGTCCTGATTCCTCTATATAGACCTAGAGGGGTCTATATAGGAAGGAGGTCCTGATTTCTCTACATAGATCCTATCACTAGAGGGGTCACTGGCAGGAGGAAGGAGGTCCTGATTCCTCAATATAGATCTAGAGAGGTCACCAGCAGGAGGAAGGAGGTCCCGATTCCTCAATATAGACCTAGAGGGGTCCCCGGCAGGAGGTCCTGATTCCTCTATATAGATCTAGAGGGGTCACCAGCAGGAGGTCCTGATTCCTCTATATAGACCTAGAGGGGTCTCCAGCAGGAGGAAGGAGGTCCTGATTCCTCTATATAGATCTTTATATCACTAGAGGGGTCACCGGCAGGAGGAAGGAGGTCCTGATTCCTCTATATAGATCCTATCACTAGAGGGGTCACCGGCAGGAGGAAGGAGGTCCTGATTCCTCTATATAGATCCTATCACTAGAGGGGTCACCGGCAGGAGGAAGGAGGTCCCGATTCCTCTATATAGATCTTTATATCACTAGAGGGGTCACTGGCAGGAGGAAGGAGGTCCCGATTCCTCTATATAGACCTAGAGGGGTCACTGGAAGGAGGTCCTGATTCCTCTATATTGATCTTTATATCACTAGGGGGTCACCAGCAGGAGGAAGGAGGTCCTGATTCCTCTACATAGACCTAGAGGGGTCACCGGCAGGAGAAAGGAGGTCCTGATTCCTCTTTATATCACTAGAGGGGTCACCGGCAGGAGGAAGGAGGTCCCGATTCCTCTACATAGACCTAGAGGGGTCACCGGCAGGAGGTCTTGATTCCTCTATATAGATCCTATCATTAGAGGGGTCACCGGCAGGAGGAAGGAGGTCCTGATTCCTCTATATAGATCTTATCATTAGAGGGGTCACCGGCAGGAGGAAGGAGGTCCTGATTCCTCTATATAGACTTAGAGGGGTCACCGGCAGGAGGAAGGAGGTCCTGATTCCTCTTGATATACCTAGAGGGGTCACCAGCTGGAGGAAGGAGGTCCCAATTCCTCTATATATCACTAGAGGGGTCACCAGCAGGAGGAAGGAGGTCCTGATTCCTCCTTATATCACTAGAGGGGTCACCAGGAGGTCCTGATTCCTCTATATAGACCTAGAGGGGTCTATATAGGAAGGAGGTCCTGATTTCTCTACATAGATCCTATCACTAGAGGGGTCACCGGCAGGAGGAAGGAGGTCCTGATTCCTCAATATAGATCTAGAGAGGTCACCAGCAGGAGGAAGGAGGTCCCGATTCCTCAATATAGACCTAGAGGGGTCCCCGGCAGGAGGTCCTGATTCCTCTATATAGATCTTTATATCACTAGAGGGGTCACCGGCGGGAGGAAGGAGGTCCTGATCCCTCTATATAGATCTTTATATCACTAGAGGGGTCACCGGCAGGAGGAAGGAGGTCCTGATTCCTCTATATAGACCTAGAGGGGTCCCCGGTAGGAGGTCCTGATTCCTCTATATAGATCTAGAGGGGTCACCAGCAGGAGGAAGGAGGTCCTGATTCCTCTATATAGATCTTTATATCACTAGAGGGGTCACCGGCAGGAGGTCCTGATTCCTCTATATAGATCTAGAGGGGTCACCAGCAGGAGGAAGGAGGTCCCGATTCCTCTATATAGACCTAGAGAGGTCACTGGCAGGAGGAAGGAGGTCCTGATTCCTCTATATAGATCCTATCACTAGAGGGGTCACCAGCGGGAGGAAGGAGGTCCTGAATCCTCTATATAGACCTAGAGGGGTCACCGGCAGGAGGAAGGAGGTCCTGATTCCTCCTTATATCACTAGAGGGGTCACCAGGAGGTCCTGATTCCTCTATATAGACCTAGAGGGGTCTATATAGGAAGGAGGTCCTGATTTCTCTACATAGATCCTATCACTAGAGGGGTCACTGGCAGGAGGAAGGAGGTCCTGATTCCTCAATATAGATCTAGAGAGGTCACCAGCAGGAGGAAGGAGGTCCCGATTCCTCAATATAGACCTAGAGGGGTCCCCGGCAGGAGGTCCTGATTCCTCTATATAGATCTAGAGGGGTCACCAGCAGGAGGTCCTGATTCCTCTATATAGACCTAGAGGGGTCTCCAGCAGGAGGAAGGAGGTCCTGATTCCTCTATATAGATCTTTATATCACTAGAGGGGTCACCGGCAGGAGGAAGGAGGTCCTGATTCCTCTATATAGATCCTATCACTAGAGGGGTCACCGGCAGGAGGAAGGAGGTCCTGATTCCTCTATATAGACCTAGAGGGGTCCCCGGTAGGAGGTCCTGATTCCTCTATATAGATCTAGAGGGGTCACCAGCAGGAGGAAGGAGGTCCTGATTCCTCTATATAGATCTTTATATCACTAGAGGGGTCACCGGCAGGAGGTCCTGATTCCTCTATATAGATCTAGAGGGGTCACCAGCAGGAGGAAGGAGGTCCTGATTCCTCTATATAGACCTAGAGGGGTCACTGGCAGGAGGAAGGAGGTCCTGATTCCTCTATATAGACCTAGAGGGGTCACCGGCAGGAGGAAGGAGGTCCTGATTCCTCTATATAGATTCTATCACTAGAGGGGTCACCAGTGGGAGGAAGGAGGTCCTGATTCCTCTATATAGACCTAGAGGGGTCACCAGCAGGAGGAAGGAGGTCCTGATTCCTCTATATAGATCCTATCACTAGAGGGGTCACTGGCAGGAGGAAGGAGGTCCTGATTCCTCTATATAGATCCTATCACTAGAGGGGTCACCGGCAGGAGGAAGGAGGTCCCGATTCCTCTATATAGATCTTTATATCACTAGAGGGGTCACTGGCAGGAGGAAGGAGGTCCCGATTCCTCTATATAGACCTAGAGGGGTCACTGGAAGGAGGTCCTGATTCCTCTATATTGATCTTTATATCACTAGGGGGTCACCAGCAGGAGGAAGGAGGTCCTGATTCCTCTACATAGACCTAGAGGGGTCACCGGCAGGAGAAAGGAGGTCCTGATTCCTCTTTATATCACTAGAGGGGTCACCGGCAGGAGGAAGGAGGTCCCGATTCCTCTACATAGACCTAGAGGGGTCACCGGCAGGAGGTCTTGATTCCTCTATATAGATCCTATCACTAGAGGGGTCACCGGCAGGAGGAAGGAGGTCCTGATTCCTCTTTATATCACTAGAGGGGTCACCGGCAGGAGGAAGGAGGTCTTGATTCCTCTATATAGATCCTATCACTAGAGGGGTCACCGGCAGGAGGAAGGAGGTCTTGATTCCTCTATATAGATCCTATCACTAGAGGGGTCACCGGCAGGAGGAAGGAGGTCTTGATTCCTCTATATAGATCCTATCACTAGAGGGGTCACCGGCAGGAGGAGGAAGGACCCAATCAATGATATGTAAGTCAGCAGCACTATGATAGCCCCTCCACCACGGGTACTTCCCATCGGAGCTCCCGGAATCCTACCTATTATCCGGCACACAGATCTGGCCGGTAGGTGCAGCTCCACCTCTATGGTGGCATCATCCTGAAAGATTTCCGACAGCTGCTCCTGGGCCTGGCGCACGTGGGCGGGGCTCCCTGTGATCGTCAGCTCCTGGCGACCATCAGAGTCCATGACTTGGCTCAACTTGATACGAGTGGAAGTCCGTTTTGAGAACTGCGGGGAAGAGAGAAAGCTGTAGAGGAACCGGCACCATTCAGGGAAAAAACAAAAAAAACAGCCCCTTCAGGTCAGATCTAATCACTGCAAGCGCTATCACACATTACAGCCAATTCTCACCTGCTCCTATCCAGTAGGTACTGAGGGGCCATCACACTGCACCTCCCTAAACCCTATAGAACGAGACGGTCTGCTTCTCCTAGTATCATATGATCATTCCAATTTGGCAATAAGCTATACTGCACCACTGAGGACGTGCGCTACCCTGTTCAAGAACGTCTGTAGAGCGTTATGTGGAAGAACGCATGTCGCCCATACTTTTAGATATACATGTCCCAAGGAACTGATTTGCAGATTGCACAGCTAAAATCTGCAGCACCCAGTGGCCAGCAGAGAGGAGCATGCATGTCTAAAGGGATGCCAGAAATGTGTTCTTACATACAACACTCTTAAAAAGATAATCCAATATAAAAGGTGCAGTGGCCTACCTCCAACAGCTTTCTCTGCCATAGCTCATTTTTTGCGGTTTGTCATGCGTGGGTGTGATCTTTAAAGCTGGTATCAGTCGCTGTACTGCTCTTACCACGTATCAGATAAAAGAACACATCCCTTGCATCCCTTTAGATATGTATGCTCCTTCCTGCTGGCCACTGGGTGCTGCAGACCTGGGCTGTGCACTCTGTCACTGAGTAATCAAGCAATTGATTGGCACAACACAGAATGACCAGTAGGGAGGAGCATGCACATCTAAAGGGATGCTGGGATTGTGTTCTTTTCTATGACGATAGAGGCTGTGTGCGTTGACAAAAAGATCAGCAGACATCACTCAGCCTCAAAAAAGGTATGGCTTGAAAACAAAATTATTTAAAGAAAAAATGTTATTTGTACATTGAACGGGAGGGAGGGGCCTATATTACACCTCCGCTTTAAAAAGGACATAAAAAAAAAAAAAAAAGCACATAAAAGAATTCGCTGTCAGCAGGAGAAGCTCTCAGATCACACACAAAACTTTCAGGCTACCGTTTTTGGAATTTTAGTGTCCCCCCCACTGGATGGGGGAGGAGGTGGAAGAGACCTCACCTGAATGATGACATCATCCCCTCCTGCCGAGAGCTGCTTTACAGCGTGTTGTGAAATCTTCATTCGAAGCTCATAGCCGTCCTCTGTGCTGTCCGGAGACGCCAGAGCTGTGGGAGGAGACAAGGACATGCAGGCTCAGTAGGGTGGTGGCCCCTCCCCCTATACATAGTGACCACTACCTACCACCATTGCCCCCCCCCCCTTCCATTCCTCCTATGGATAGTGCCCACTTCCTACCCTCACCCATTACTCCCTTCCCATCCCTCCCATACATAGTGCCCACTTCCTACCCCTCCCCCATTACTCCCTTCCCATCCCTCCCATACATAGTGCCCACTTCCTACCCTCCCCCATTACTACTCCCTTCCCATCCCTCCTATACGTAGTGCCCACTTCCTACCCTCCCCCATTACTCCCTTCCCATCCCTCCTATACATAGTGCCCACTTCCTACCCTCCCCCATTACTCCCTTCCCATCCCTCCCATACATAGTGCCCACTTCCTACCCTCCCCCATTACTCCCTTCCCATCCCTCCCATACATAGTGCCCACTTCCTACCCTCCCCCATTACTCCCTTCCCATCCCTCCCATACATAGTGCCCACTTCCTACCCCCCCCCATTACTACTCCCTTCCCATCCCTTCTATACATAGTGCCCACTTCCTGCCCCCCCCATCCCTCCTATACATAGTGCCCACTTCCTACCCCCCCCATTACTCCCTTCCCATCCCTCCTATACATAGTGCCCACTTCCTACCCTCCCCCATTACTCCCTTCCCATCCCTCCCATACATAGTGCCCACTTCCTACCCTCCCCCATTACTCCCTTCCCATCCCTCCTATACATAGTGCCCACTTCCTACCCTCCCCCATTACTCCCTTCCCATCCCTCCTATACATAGTGCCCACTTCCTACCCTCCCCCATTACTCCCTTCCCATCCCTCCTATACATAGTGCCCACTTCCTACCCCCCCCCCATTACTACTCCCTTCCCATCCCTCCTATACATAGTGCCCACTTCCTACCCCCCCCCCCCCATTACTACTCCCTTCCCATCCCTTCTATACATAGTGCCCACTTCCTGCCCCCCCCATCCCTCCTATACATAGTGCCCACTTCCTACCCCCCCATTACTTCCCTTCCCATCCCTCCTATACATAGTGCCCACTTCCTACCCTCCCCCATTACTCCCTTCCCATCCCTCCTATACATAGTGCCCACTTC